>NW_006921659.1:10988156-10994888 GCF_000298275.1 Orycteropus afer afer
TTCCTTGATACCTGCTGAGACTGGAGGGCAGATAAAAGCCCTAAGGAGTGTTTAGAATTACAAAAGTTCTGTTAGCACTACTGACACTAAAAGGTTTCTGGTTAAAGATTTTCCTGGAGGCTGCTAGAATTCTGGCTTCAGATTGACTCACAGTCATGTTGTAAGAAGTGACCATTCCCTAAACAAGGGTTTCTTGCTTGGCAAAGTGGAGGGCCAATGAAAAAGGGGAAGGCCCTTGAGATGGATTGACACAGTGGCTACAATGATGGGCCCAGGTATAGCAAGGATTGACGGACAGGGACAGGACTGCTCAGTGTTTCATTGTGTTGAGTCGGAGTCAGAGACAACTTGACAGCACCTAACAACAACAACAACAAAAACAAGCATTGAAAAGTTCAGGAAAAGTTTGGTGATGTGGGAAAAATGATGTGACTTGTTTTAAAAATCTTCTTTTGACATTTTATGTTTCGTTATCTGCTCCAGGCTTAATGTGAGTTGAAGTAAACAGAGTTCCAACAGTGTGATTCTTAGTGTTGGGGAGTGCCTGGAAATCAAAGGTATTTCTTTCTTCCCCTTTTCACAAAAATTGTTTTCCACAAGAAGGTGTATTTGATAACACAGAGAAATAGCTTTTTTAAAAAAGAGAAGAACTAAGCCCTAACACTGAAGATAAGTATTTGTTCTGAGAGCAGATTTTGACAGGAAGAGCAATTCCAGAACACAATGGGAGGGAAGGACCAAGGAGGAGAGAAGAAAGAAATGGCTGGAGGGCAAGAGAAAAACTTAGCTAACTTCTGGTCCCAGACATAATAAGAAATAGTCTCTGATTCCCAAAGTGGCTGTGTACAGAAACAGTGTAAGTTGTTTGCATCTCAGAACATATTTTCCAATGAAAATATGTTGTAGTGTCAGGGGTGGCCTCTCTGAAGAGGTAGTATTTCTAGTGGGCCTAAAAAAGGAAGAAAGAAGCTATCCAAAGAGCAAGGGAATGCTCATCCTGGGTAGAGTGGAGAGCTTTTGCAGATGGTGGAAGCAGGAAGGGATGATGTGTCCCAGGTGCTGAAGGAAGCTCAAGTGGCTGGAGGACGTTGATGTGGAGGAGCACTGTAAATGAGGAAAAGCCATAGGCACTGGTCACAAAGGCAGTTTGGATTCTATTCTATATTCAATGGGATGCTCTTGAGTGGTTTTAAGCAGGGAAATAATTTGAGCTTGCTGAAAATGAAGAGGACTTGAAGCACTTACTGATGAAGATCAAAGACTACAGGCTGCAGCACTGATTACACCTCAATATTAAAAAACAAAACAAAACAAAACAAAAAACTCAGAACAAGAAAATCCTCAGAACTGGACCAATAAGCAATATCATGATAACTGCACAAAATATTGAAGTTGTCCAAGATTTCATTTACTTGGATCCATAATCACTGCCCATTTAAGGAGTGGTCAGAAAACAACAACAAACAAACAAACAAAAGAAACAACTTCAAAAAAACTCTTTAAACTGTTAAAAAATAAAGATGTCACTTTGAAGATTAAGGTACCCCTCACCCAAGCCACAGTATATGTATATATTTTTAAGTTTTATTGTTATTGGGTGAAAGTTTACAGAGAAAATTCATGTTCCATGCAGCAGTTCACATATACTTTGTCTCATGGTATTGACTGAAATTTTTCACAATGCAACAACTTTCTTCCCATTTTCTCCCCATCGTTACCTCTTCCCTGTCTTTCCCTCTCATGCACTCCTGCCCCCCAGCTGTCTCCCTGTGCATACATAGCCCTTCTATTCTCCTGTGATTGATCTCTCCAAGGAGTGTATCTACCAAATGTAAATGTTCAGCTTATATGCCTGTCTTTTTTTTTTTTTTTTTAAATTATTGTATTTTGGGTGCATATTTACAGAGCAGAATATGTTTTACATTCAACAGTTTGTGTACGCTTGGTTTCACTCCCCAATTACCATCCCCAACTCTAACCCTCTCTCCTCCTCTCCCTTCCCATTGATCCCCCCATCCCTATACCCTTCTTAGTTATGCATTCCTATCTGCCCAGCCTTCCCTCCATGTAAATGCTGCCCCTCTGGTGCCCCATAGCTGATTACTTCAAGGGGTGTATCTCCATAGAGAAGATGGATGCATCACCCCGGGTTGGGTGTTCTGCATGTAAGTCTTACTGCTGTTAGGCTGAGAGCCAGCACTTGGGTGTGAATTTTATCCCAGGCCCAAAGTGTATCCCAGGGCCATAGTCTTGGGAGTCCCAACAGACTCCATCCAACCACTAATTCTGGTCATTATTGTGTTTTTGAATTTTGTTTCATGTTTTTCCTCCCACTCTATCCAAGATCTCCAAGTTTGATCCTCTACCAAGTGGTTGGCATTGGTAGTTGGGGACCATCTAGTTCTTCTGGTCTCGAGGTCCATCATATCCTAGGGCTGATTGTTTCCAAATGCCCTTGGTTTACTTCACTCTTCTTTACTTCAGAAGAGAGGAGACCATTAGCTGCATCTTGGATGGCGTTTCGAAAGCTTTTAAGACCCCAGTCACTACTCACCAAAGTAGGTTGTAGAACAAGACTTTTATTGAGGTTGTTGTCCCCCAATACTATGGTCGAGTCTCATATATCTGTCTTTTGTTTGGCTGGAGGCCACAGGAGTGGGTTCAATTCCAGACCTGAAGGGCAGCTAGGGGCCATTGTCCCAGGGGTTCCACCAGGCTCTATCAGACAACCCCCCCCTTTCTATGATTTTGAGTTTTGTTCCACATTGTTTCCCTGCTCTATCCAGGATCTCCTATATAGATCCCTCTCCAAGTGGTTGACATTGGTAGCCAGGCACCATCCAGTTCTTCTGGTCTCTTAGTATAGGTTGAGGATTGCATGGTGTACCAGTCCTTTGGACTAACTGTTTCCATGTGCCTTTGGTTTTCTTCATTCTTCTTTGCTCTGGATGAGGAGAGACCTATCATTACATCTAGATGGGTGCTTGCAAGCTTTTAAGATCCCAGTCATTACTTGCCAAAGCAGGATGTGGAACAATATTTTTGTGTAGTATGTTATGCCAATTTGTCCCCTGTGACCATGGTCTTGAGCCCACAGGTCCAACTACATGCTACCTCCAGATAGCTGGCTGTGACCAAGAAGTGACTACAAACTTGTCCCTTGTCAGCTCTACTATATACCTGGGAATTCTTACAGAACATACAAATACACTTACAGAAACATTGCCTGCCAACCCTATACATGGTCATGGGCATACTCCCCCCTGCATAGATATACTTAATTTTTCAGCCTGTCTACCCATCTATCCACCCGTAGATCAATGTTTGCCTTGACTGACAACACAGTACTGTGTTGAAAAAGGGTTCATCTTTGTTGTCTGTACTTCCCATTTACCTCCTGTCTTCCTCTTCCTCAATGCCACTGTGTTGATTACTTACATTTGGTACATTGCCCTTCCCTTCTTGCTAACTCAACTCAATACTTGTCTCTACCTATCTAGCAGTGTTCTCTGCACCTTCCCACCTCTGGTAACCAATAAAGAATATTTCCTTCCATATATAAACCTTTCCTTGACTTTTTATAATAATGGGCTAATACAGAATCTGTCCTTCTGTGATTGACTTATTTCACTCAACATAATATCCTCCAAGTTCATCCATGTTGTACGGTGTTTTGCAGATTCTGCATTATTCTTTAGGGTTGCATAGTGTTCCATTGTGTGTACCATAGTTTGGTTATCCATTCTTCTGCTGTTGGGCACCTAGGTTGTTTCCATCTTTTTGCTATTGTAAATAGTGCTGTGATGAACAGGGGTGTGCATATATCTGGTCTTGTCCTGGCTCTCACTTCTTTAGGATATATACCTAATAATTGAATGGCTGGGTCAAATGGTATTTCTAATTTCAACTTTTGAATAATCACCATACTGCTTTCCACAGTGGTTGTATCATTTTACAACTGTCTCACCAGCAGTTCATGAGAGTCCCAGTCTCTCCACATCCTCACCATCATTTGATATTTTCTGTCTTATTAAACTTTGCTACTAGTGCCGGGGCAAGATGGTATCTCATTGTTATTTTGATTTGCATCTCTCTAGTAGCTAATGATCATGAACATTTCTTCATGTATTTGTTGATCACCTGAATATCTTTATTGGCAAAGCATCTATTCATGTCTTCTGCTCATTTTTAATTGGATTATTTGTCTTTTTGTTGTTGAAGTGTTGGAGTTTTCTATAAAGTTTTGAGATAAGTCCTTTGTCAGATATGTTGTTGCCAAATCGTTTTTCCCAATCCGTAGTTCTTTTTACTCTTTTGGAGTAGTCTTTGGACACATAAACCAAGCCACAGTATTTTCAATAGCCTCATATGCATGTGAAAGGTAGACAATGAACAAGGAAGACCAAAGAAGAATTGATGCATTTGAATTGTGGTTTTGGTGAAGAATATTGAAAATACTATTGACTACCAGAAGAACCAAGGAATCTGTCTTGGAAGAAGTACAGTTGAAATGTTCCTTATAAACTGGAATGACTGGACTTCATCTCAAGTATTTTGGTCATGTTGACAGAAGGGACCAGTTTCTAGAGAAGTATATCATGCTTGGTAAAGTAGAGGGTCAGTGAAAAAGGGGGAGACCGTCAGTGAGATGGATTGACACAGTGGCTACAACAATGGGTACAAACATGGCAAAGATTGTAAGGATGGCACAGGACTAGGCAGTGTTTCATTCTGTCTTACATAGAGTCACTAGGAATCAGAGGTGACTTGAAGACACCTGAAAGCAAAGACAACATTGGGAATGTTAGAGGGACTGTATGCCTCTCTACCAATAAGAAGAGAGCATTTTATGATGAGGAGAGAGAGGGTTGAACTAAGGAACAAAATGTTAATAAGTATATCACACAGTTGGCTCCATTTCAATAGAACCCTTGTTTGCTGGATTTGGGAGCAAAGGAATTTATTAATGGACACTAAGGACTTCCTGAATCCACAGGAGAGAAAGTTAGTCAGGCTTGGAGACTGTGCCTCTTAGCAATGACGCTGAAACCATTCTGAAGTATTTCTCCTCCAAACCCCCACTGTCATTGGGTCTGGGCCCACACATTTAGGTTAGATTCCAAGAAACAGAATTACTACCTTTGATGTCCCTGAAAGCCAGATGCTTCTGCTCTCATTCTCAACAAATATGAAACAAGCAGGATTCCTGCTTGCTATCTGTGGTCTTCCAAATTGAAGTTAAACTGATGGTATTAACTTGGAAGCAAGAGAAGTCCATGCCAGCAGAAGCCAGTGAGTGACATCTCATGCACATGCCACTTTGACCTGGCCTAAAACTGAAACTACACAGTCCTCTTTCAAATACTTTGTCAATCACACAAACACAGTTTGAGCTTTTGCCAGTGGAATAGGTACTTCTTCAAGACTAGCATTGTGAGAGATGATAGGACTTAAATAGCAAGTCATTGGTCCCTTTCAATGGCAAGTGCTTTAGCAGGATGACATTTCTTTTTATATGTATGTGGACAAGTTTTTGAGAGGACTTCAGCTCTTTTGTCACTGGTAGACCAATGGAAAAGCAATGCTGGCATTGTTTAGCATATTCTGAAGTTAATTCAGGCATAAAACTGAATGAGGTCCAGTTAAAGGCATCATTGCCAACATTAATTAGCTTTTAATTATGGATATTCTCCTTGGAATATTACTTCATTGTTATATAAAACTTTTCATTCTTTGTTTAAACAAGTTAATTTTTTTTCTTTTTTGTAATTAATGTAGAACTCTGATAATTTTTTAGTATCCGAGAGTAAAAGTCACTCACATAATATAAAAAGAAAAATCAATTTCATTAATATATATATACTTTTTGGAACGTCTGCTTTTTATTAATATGTTGTTTATTAAGAAAATACATTATACAAAACAGTTAAAAAATTCCCCACGGTGTAAAATTTAATGATATAGCTATTTACAGTGTTTATAGAATCATTGATTGTGATGTTAAATCCATAACTTCTGTAGCTTTATGTTCATCTCAAAATATGATTAAAAATATGAAAACTAATTTGCTATGGAATGCTTTCATAATCCCTATAAATTTTAGTGATATTTAACATGAAATATTCAAACTAGAGCCCCCCTTTTGTTGATATATTTGGAGGAATGTTTGATTGCAATGAAATATCCTGGTTCCAGGTTTTGCCCTAGCTAAGGGAAGAGGGGTTGATGGGAATCTCTGCATAAACTTCCTCAATTAAGAAGCACAGGAAGAAAATACCAACTTGAGAAAATTCACAATGAGAAGTCTGTACAGAGAGAGTGCAGTAGGTCTAGGACAGAAATAGATGCTGTTAGTGGTTAACAAGCAAAGCTGGTAGCTAGAATTTTCCAAAACATATTGGTGCATCCTGAGATCTCAATTTGTTTCTGTATTTAAAGTAAATGTAAACATTTGGAGAAGCAAAAATTAATGACTTTCTACGAATAGAAATAAGGGACAAAGGTATATGTAAATAGAGAAGATCACAGGGTAAAATGATCATGGGGTAAAATTATCATCTCTTAAATAAGAGAAATCCAGACTAGATAAGTAGGTACAATAGATCAAATTGGATAAATATGTTTTGCCCATAACTAATAAAGAGAAACTAGATACTCATTTTGAAGTCAGTGTACAGTACTTTTTTTTTTTTTTTTTTAATTTGTGATTTGGGTGAAAGTTTACAGATCAAA
>NW_006921659.1:11001808-11023063 GCF_000298275.1 Orycteropus afer afer
TGACCAAACAGTGACCCCCAACCTTGCCCCTTGTCAGCTCTACTATACACCTGGGAATTCTGATCATTCATATAAACTTATAGGACCATTGTATGCCAACCCTATATATATGATCTTGGATACACTCCCCATTTCATAGACATACCTAATTGTTTAGCTTGTCCACTATCTATCCATCCGTATACCCATGTTTGCCTTCACTTACAACTCAGTACTCTATATGCAAAAGGGTTCATATTTGTTGTCTTTACTTCCACCTGAGGTATTTCTGATGAACCAGCATGAAGCATTCTTCTGGGAAGTTGGTTCTCTCTCAGGTGTATAGAATTCTGATGTTAGGAGCCCTAGTAGAGGCAGAAGAGGTCTCTTTGACTGCTGGCTGAGAAAGACATGCTGCTGAGAGAAATGTGTTCCTGAGAGACATGAGAGACACATGCTGCTGAGAGACTGAGAGAGACTGTCAGCTGAGAGATGGCAGGCTGTGAGAGACTGAGGACATTTCTGAACTTGAGCTGTAGGCAGTTTCTTCCCTAATAAATCCTATAATCTGTGAGTTCTGTGTGGCCACTGCGTGAATTTTTGAACCCAGCAGAGAGGTGGTGGGTGCTGTGGGAGGAATGGTTGATGTCAGAGTTGGTGAAAGGGCTGGAGGGAAGCAGCATGTCTGGCCTCACAGGGATAGGCCTTGGGCTACTGATGGTGATTCTGTCTTCCTCTAGTGGGGTTAGAGGAGGTCGGAAGATGTGGCCTTCCTGCCCCTTTAGTAAGGGTGTCATGACCAAATTGCTGAAATTTACCCACAGTGACTTTAACAAGAGATATAGTAACTTACCTCTTTAAGTTCACTCCTTCATCAAAATGTTAACTTTCAGGCACTGTACTAGATCCTCCAAGTACAAAGGTAAAACAGAAATCTTTTTGTCCAATTATTTTAAACTTAGTGCTCTATAAGAAAAAACACAAGTAAAATAATTAGGAAAATAAATGTGAAATAATAAATAAAACATTATTATTATTATTAGGAGCTCTGGTAGCCTAAGGCACTTGACTGCTAACCAGAAGGCTGGCGGTTCAAACCCACCAGCCACTCCTCGGAAGAAAGGCTGGGCAATCCTACTTCCATAGTGATACTGCCTTGGAAACCCAAGGAGGGGTCGCTTTGAGTCGCGACCGACTCGATGGCATATAACAACAACAACAACATTATTATTACAGAGAAATAGTTTGGGAATATTGAATTCCCTTTGACAGATATTAACCTAGAAATTAAAAATAATTATTGATATTATTAGGCAAAGAGTTGAGAGTGAGAAGAGAAACTACTAGGTACAGAAAATTTTAGCATGGCATTCATCATGGTCATTTGTTCAAATCCATTTCACAATATTCTATTTATGTGCTATAGAGCAGTGAGAGGACTGAGAAAGAATATGTTTTCTTGTCTCCTGAGTTACCTTATTTCTGGCTGGGTTTGGCCAATGGGACATATTGAAAAAAGATTAGAAGGTGTGAGTGAGGGAGAACTTAGGATATTTTTTTCTTCATTCTCTATCTGTAGTGGTGACTAGCAGTCACTGCATCTTCTCCATAGCTCCAGGTCCTACAAATCAGTTTCTTCTTCCATAGTTTTAACTTCTATTGGGAAAACTCCATTATGCTTAGAACTTTTCTGGATGACATTGACTTCTGGATTCTAGTAATGCCACCTGTCTTACTGTCTCTTCAACTTCAGAGATGACGATCTTCCTGTTGTTGCTTATCTTTGGGTTTCCTCTTCATATCTTGTTTGGCTTCTCAGCTCTACGTTTATTGAGTAATCCATTTCCTATATTTAATTTCTTCTGTTACAAAGCCTTATAGTGATGACTGATAGAATGTCATACGCTGGGTTCAGAGGACTGTGCTTTTCCTATCAGTAGAGATGATATTCCTGGGTTAAGAGAACAGACCTTCAAAGGAGGCTCTGTCTCTGATAGTCACTTTGAGTAATTTTATTTTTCAACCTTTAGAACAATATTTCTGATTTATTTTTTCTTTTTTGGTATCCTCACCAACCCCTGTTGTCTTTGGCCTCAGGATGCATGTAGACTATGTTTCTTTTACTCACCTTTTGTGACATATTACTTCTTGATTGCATAACCTACTGACATTGGTCCCATAATTATTTTAGCCAGCTTGGACTTTAATGACTGACTGCCACACTTCCTGGTATCTGACCATAGTCTCTTTCACCTTGGTATTCTCAGTGATAGTATGAATATTTGACTGAAAGCTTTTCTTTACAGATTACAAATTTTGACACAGTAGAGACAAAAGGCCACTTGCTAAACTCACAAGTAACAGTGCAAAATAGCCTGTTTGGCTCCTTATAATACAATCCATTTTGCAGCCACTCTAATGACTTTATCATAATGTTATAAGAGAGGAACCTAGAACAAGACATGGGGAGACTTAAGTTGTTTTCCCAGCTTGTCTCTGAACTAATATATGACAGGTACAGAATAAGGAAGGACCATAATACCTACCCTCCCAAATGACTGGAAAATTTTGAAGGCCAGATGGTAAATTAATCGTATAATAATATTAATACTCAGGTACTTTATTTAAATACACTAGTCAATTCTTACAATGATTCTATGAGGTGGATATACTTACAAGTGAGAAAACTCAGGCTGAGAAAGGCCAAGTGACTTACCCAAGGTCAGAAAAGGAATAGGTGGAATCATTAGAATCCAAACCATTTGTTTGCCTTCAGTGTGCATCATCTTTGCACTCCACTTGGATGCTTCTGGATGTGAAAAGAGTATTAATCAAAGTGCTTTAGAAAAAAAAAAATATGTTATGGTGTGTACTAATTGTGGATAACAGCAGGAGATGTTAACATGTTTCTTTGAATTAAGGCTGTCATATACTAGAGAAAATAATAAACAGATTAATTGTTCCCTCTAAGCAGCTGACATACTTTACAGCCGTCTGAGCTATTTCCTTTCCGAGTGAAAGGATTTTATTTTTTAATAATCCATTTTCACATTACTGTCTTGATTATATAATCTTTTTCTTGAATTGTTAACAGTAGATTTTTTGGGGAGTAGGAGTCCATTTGGTCTCTTGAGGCTCCATTCAGATCCACAGTACTATGAACAAAGAGTGAAGCATGCAATGAACAGTGTTAGGTGACAGTTCTCTGTAAATCAAGATAATCTAGCTGTCGGCTGTTTGCTTTAAGAGTTCAATGAAATGCATTGGCTTAAGTTTTGCTTTTGTTGTTTCACAAAAAGGACCCTAAGAACTTTCAAAGACATGAAAAAAAAATCTCTTTTCCCCCCATATTCTCCCTGCATTCTGAGTGCTTTGACAATGTGTTATGTTGCATTTTGTCACATTTGGGCTGTCATTGTGCTTGCTCAATGTTGTGTTTACTGCTGTTCATTCAAATTATAGTTTCAGACTGAAGTGAACCATCCTGACATATTGTGTAGACATTAAAAAACAGGCATATTTTTCTTCACTGGCTTTCTGACATTCTTGAACAGATTGTAATCCCATATAACTATCTTTCTTTTTTTTAACATGCAGAGAAATGAACAAAGATGACCTTTTAGTACAAAATTATAAAAGAATTACAATATATAAATTATATTAGAAATTTATCAATGACTGTGCACTGTCAAAAAACACCTGTCTATTTTGTGGCAATAAAGAGCAGCCTAGCTATCAGCCTAGGCTTGATGGGAGTACTCTGCTTACTTCTTCATTTTTCAAGGAGGGAAAAAAGCTGAGGCTTCCAGGGCTCCATAATAAAGCATTCAATTCATAGGGAAATTTCTTAGCACATTCAGTTACTGATGACAAAATTGCAAGTCTCTGGATCACATATTTCCTTTTGTCTTTTTTTAAAATAAATAGAGGAGGACAAAGGCTACATTTATTACCATTTTCTAGTCCTTTGCATCATTAGTGATTCCACTGAGGATCTGTACTATTATATTTTTATACTTTCTAAATGGAGCAGCCTAAAGGGGGCAGAAGATGGGGGGTACATTGAAATGGGGTATAGGACGCTTATTTTCTAATTTTGTTGAGTTGTTCTGGATGTCGCAGTGCATCTCTTTTACATCCTTTGCACTTTATGATTTATGTTCACTGGTAACTAAAGTAAGGAGCTCTGGTGGCATAGTGCCTAAGGCATTTGACAGCTAACCAAAAGGTTGGTGGTTCAAACCCACCAGCCACTCTGGAGAAGGAAGATTGGGCAATCTACTTCCATAAAGATTTGCTACTTCAGAAACCCAAAGGGGGTTGCTGAGTTGGAATTGACTTGATGGTCGTGAGTTTTTTTTTTTTTTTTATTATTAGTAACTAATGTAATCATGGCAGCTGCAGTGTTTATTGGCCAACCCTGGGAGATAGGATGTGAAGCCTGTTTTGCAATAGTGTACTTCCAGCTGCTGCACTGGAAACAAATCAAAACCAACCAGTTGTCACTGAGTCAATTCTCACTCACAGTGACCCCGTGTGTGCAGAGTAGAACTGCTCTATCGAGTTTCCAAGGCTGTGATCTTTTGTAACCAGATCACCAGGCCTTTCCTCTAAGGTACTTCTGAGTGGATTGGAACCACCATTTTGGTTAGTAGTCAAGTGCACCATTTGCACCACCTAGGGACTGGAAATAGATGAAAAAAGGCAATATAAAACTGAGGGGAGCAGGAGGAAACCAGCAAGGGACTGAGAGATATTTCTAGAGTGATGGTTCAAGGATGAACAAAGAAGAACCCCATCAGAAACAGACAGTTTTCTAGAATAGAGGTCAGCATACTATTTTGGTGAAGGGCCAAACCCAAACCAAACCAAACCCACTGCCATCAACTGAGTTCCAACTCATAATGAGAAACCCAACTGGGTTTCCAAGGCAGTAAATCTTTAGAGAAGTAGATCACTCCATCTTCCTTCTGCAGTGCAGCTGGTGGTTTTGAACTGTCAAACTTCTGGTTAACAGACAAATGCCTTAGGCACTGCATCATCAGAACTCCTTTCTCTAAAGGGCATACAGCAAAAATATTAGGCTTTTTGACCATACAGGCTCTGTACAATTAAACAAATTTGTCATCATATCATGAAAGCAGCCATAGACAATACATAAACAAAATGAATGTATCTTTGGTGACTTGAAAACTTTAGGTTTACATATTTTAGTTAACTAAACATTTTCTATAAACTTATATCAAGACTAAGAACAAGGTGGGGGGAGAACTGTGCCTCCTTTACATACTATAGTTCCCTCAAGTGTTGTGAGTGTAGTTGGATGCTACTTTCTAAAATCCTGAATAGTGACCTGCCCCTTGTAGTAGAACAGCATGAAAGTTATAAGCATTTACTTTTGAACATCCTATTTAGCACACATTTATTAATATGCAATTGATTCCTAAATGATTTTCCTACCATTAGTTCCTCTATCTTCCTGATGTCTCATATTTTGTTTCTAGATTTTGAAAACTGTAGTGTGGAACCTTTAATAACTCCTCATTGCTTACAGAATAAATGCAATTTCCTTAGCCTGTCATTTAAAGACTTCTACAATTTGAACCCAATGTACCTTCCTTGTTTCATGTCTAGCTTTTCTTCTCTACCTTAAACTCTTGCCATAAAGTTATTTTTGTCCCTCCCCTGAGTGTAATATCTCTAAGCCATAATCAGGAAGATCCCTTTGATCCTTCTGCTTTATGTACCTCTGAAAAGTCTACCTGTACCTCTGTAGTTTCCAAAGAGGGTAATGATACCACAATGTCATATATGATTATCACTAATTACTAAAAAAATATTAGGAAAGTTATCTTTTCTTTGCAAATATATAAAATTTTAGTCATATATTTAATAATAAAACTGGAGAACTCCAAATTATAGCAAATTAGAGTGTCAAATTTGGCCCAATTGAGCTCCAAAGGTATAATAAAGATATCATACTGATTTCAGCAAATTGCAGTTTTTATCTATTAACACCTTCCCAGTGTGGAATCACCTCCTTGTGAGGACTATTAGCTCTCTTCCATAAGTGATTCCAACTCTAGAATGAGCAATACGACTGGCATTTGCAGTTTAAACAATAGTAGCAATAATAATATCTAATATATGACTGTGTTGAGTAGCAATAATACAAAGAGATAGAAACATAAAGCCCTGCAAGTAAATTATCCTTTTTTTTTTTTTTTTTTGCACAGCTAGTCTAGGTTAATAATAACACTCCGTTTCCTCACACCTCTTTCCCAAATAGCTTAAACGTGAAAACAAAGAAATCTTGAAGAAAATGTCAGCATCCAACTCCAATGTCTCTTGTAACACATAACATTTTTTCCTACTTAGCTAATATATATTTTTAATCCACACATATATCACTTACCCTACTAAAATCCTCATTATAGTGACAGTGTATTCTTTTTGTCATACTTTGCTAATTAAAAATAAGATACAGTCCATGAGACAGATAGTAGAAAGTAGAACTCTTACAACTCAGTGGCTTCCTTCCTTTAAATGTCCCTGGGAAGAACAATATCTGTTTCACATTGTTTTAAGTATGAAATGCGGTAATTTATGTAGAGGGGTTGGAATAATACATGAATACTATCTAATATGTATCCAATATAATGCAGCAAGAAGTATTTCAACAAAAAATAGTTATTATAGTCAAACAATAAAACCTAGTGCTTTCTGTTCCTACATTATTTTCAATCAATACAATAGCTGTCATAAAGCTAATTTCAGAACTGCTCTCTCTCTCTCTTTCGAGGATATCTAAATCTGTAAATTGTTACAGAAGCAGATTGCCACATCATTCTCCCATTCAGGGGCTGGTGGATTCAAACCACCAACTTTTGGTTTATACCCAAGCGCTTTAACCATTGTGCAACTAGGGCTCCTCAAGTTTACTTTAGCTTGATCTTATGAGCCTTAACTTATGCTATCATTCCTAGAAGAGCTTGCTAGCTTTGGTCAAAGGAAATATCTTGCTTTGACTCTCAGGACATTGAAAGAGAACCTTAAGATTTCCCTCTGCAGTTCATGAGTACAGGAAGCTGAAACTCTCTAAAACTTGTTATTGAATATTCAAGTCTTATATCACGGAGCTATGAATCGGAGTCGACTCAATGATATCTAACAACAGCATATCACTGAACTGGTAGGACTCGATTTAGAGGTAACCAAATTTATTGAGAATAAAATAATATTTTTGTTCAGACAAAACAGAAAGAGTGTTAAAAATCATGTATTTCTAATCTGCCAAACAAAGAAAACAAAGGGCATAGTTTGTAAGGAGATCCTGAAACAAAGTTGTTGTTATTTGTTGTTAAGTGCCATCGAGTTGCCTCCAACTCATAGCAACCCTATGTACAGCAGAACGAAACACTGCCCAGTCCTGTGCCAGCCTCACAATCTTTGCTATACCTGAGCCCATTGTTGCAGCCACTGTGTCTATCCATCTTGTTGAGGGCCTTTCCTCTTCTTCATTTACCTACCACTTTACCAAGCATGATATCCTTCTCCAGAGAATGATTCCTTCTGACAACATGACCAAAGTAGGAGAGATGAAGTCCAAGGAAGCTACACTTCATCCAGGACAGATTTGTTAGTCCTTTTAGGAGACCATGGTACCCTTAGCATTCTTCTCCAACACCACAACTCAAAAGCATCAACTCTTCTTTGGTCTTCCTTATTCATTTTCCAGCTCTCACATGCATAAGAGATGATTGAAAATATCATGGCTTGGGTTGGTTGCACCTTAGTCTTTATGGAGATATCCTTGCTCCTCATCACCTAAAAGAGGTCCTTTTGCAGCAGATTTGCTCAATGCAATACGTCATCTGATGTCTTGACTGCTGCTGCCATTGTTGATCATAGAACAAGTAATAAGAAATCCTTGACAACTTCATTATTTTCTCCATCCACCATGAAACTGTTTACTGGACCAGTTGTGAGGATTTTTGTTTTCTTTATACTGAGGAGTAACCCATACTGCAGACTGTAGTCTTTAATCTTCATCAGTAAGTGCTTCAAGTTATCTGCAATTTCAGCAAGCAAAGTTGTGTCATCTGTATATTGCAGGTTGTTAATGAATCTCCCTCCAATCTTGATGCTATGTTCTTCAAATAATCCAGCTTCCTGGATTATTTGCTCAGCATACAAATTAAATAAGCATGGTGAAAGGATACAATCCTGACACACTCCCTTCTTGTTTTTGAACCATGCAGTATCCCCTTGCTCTGTTTGAATGACAGCCTTCTGATCTATGTACAGGTTCCTCATGACTTCAATCAAGTGTTCTTGAATTCCCATTCTTCTCAATATTATCCATAATTTGTCATTATCCACACAATCAAATGTTTTGGCATAGTCCATAAAACATAAGTAAACATCTTTCCGGTATTCTTTGCTTTCAGCTAAGATCCATCCAACATCAGCAATGATATCCCTCATCCATGTCCTCTTCTGAATCCAGTTTGCATTTCTGGAAGCTCCCTGTCAATATACTGCTGCAAGAGTTTTTGAGATATCTTCTGTATGATTTTACTTGCATGTGATATTATTTTCTCCATGGTACCATGTTTGATAATTTCCACATTCTGTGAGATCACCTTTCTTTGGTATGGGTACAAATAAGGATCTCTTTCAGTCAGTTGGTCAGGTAGCAATCTTCCAAATTTCTTGGCATAGCCGAGTGAGTGTCTCCAACAGGGCCGCTGTTGGTTGAAATATCTCAATGGGTGTTCCATCAATTCCTAGAGCTTTGTTCTTTGCCAAGTCAGTACACCTCTGACTTTCTCCTTCAATACCATTTGTTCTTGATCATATGCCACCTCCTGAGATGGATGAACATCAACCAATCCTTTTTGGTACAGTGACTCTGTGTATTCCTTCCATCTTCTTTTGATGTTTTCTGCATCATTTAATATTTTTCTCATAGGATCTTTCAGTATTGCAACTCAAGGCTTAAATTTTTTCATCATTTCTTTCAGCTTGAGAAGTGCTGAGCGTGTTCTTCCCTTTTGGTTCTTTAACTCCAGGTCTTTGCACATTTCATTAAAATAATTGACTTTGTTGTCTCCAGCTGCTCTTTGAAATCTTCTGTTCTATTTTTTATCTTGTTATTTCTTCCATTTGCTTTAGCTATTCTCTGCTCAAGGGCAAGTTTCAGAGTCTGTTCTGACATCCATTTCAGTCTTTTCTTCCTTTCTTGTCTTTTTAATGATGTCTTGCTTTCTTCATGGATGATGTGCTTGATGTCATCCCACAGTTCCTCTGGTTTTTGGTCATTGGTGTTCAGTGCATCAAATCTATTCTTTAAATGGTCTCCAAATTCAGGAGGGATGTTATCAAGGTCATATTTAAGGTCTCTTGGACTTATGTTAATTGTGTTCAACTTCGACTTGAACATGCATATGAGCAGTTGATGGTCTGTTCTACAACAGCTTCTGGCCTTGTTTTGGGTGAAGATATTGAACTTTTCCATTGCCTCTTGCCACAGATGTAGTCATTCTGATTCCTGTGCATTCCATCTGGTGAAGTCCACATTTATAGTCATTGCTTATGTTGTTGAAAAAAGGTGTTTGCAATGAATAAGTTGTTATTGTTGTTGTTATGTGCCGTCAAGTTGGACCCGACTCATAGCCACCCCTCCTTGGGTTTCCACTATGGAAGTAGATTGCCCAACCTTCCTTCTGAGTAGTGGCTGGTGGGTTTGAACCACCAGCCTTCCGGTTAGCAGTCAAGTCCCTTAGGCACTACGCTACCAGAACTCCCAAATTCTATCATGCAATTTCCATTGTTATTTCTATTTCCAAGTCCATATTTTCCAACTACTGGCGACTTTTCTTTTTTTCCAGCTTTTGGATTCCAGTCACTAGTGATAATCAACACATTTTGATTGCATGTTCGATCAATTTCAGACTGCAGAAGTTGGTAGAAATCTTTAATATCTTCATCTTTGGCTTTGGTGGTTTGTGCATAAATTTGGATAATAATAGTATTAACTGGTCTTCCTTGTAGGAGTATGGATATTATCCTATCACTGACAGCATTGTACTTCAGGACAGTTCTTGAAACAATCTTTGTGATGAAGAATGCCACATCATTCTTCTTCAATTTGTTTTTCCTGGCTTAGTAGATCATGTAGTTGTCTGATTCAAAATGTCCCAAACCAGTCCATTTCAGTGCACTAATGCCTGGGATATTGATCTTTATGTATTCCCTTTCATTTTTGACAACTTCCAATTTTCTTAGATTCATATTTCGTACATTGCATGTTCCAATTATTAATGATTTTTTCCAACTGTTTCTGCTCATCTTGAGTCATGCCATATCATCCGAGGGAGGTCCCAAAAGCTTTACTTTATCCATATCATTAAGGTCATCTGTACTCTGAGGATTCAGCTCTTCCCCAGTCAAATTTTGAGTGTCTTCCATTCTGATGGGCTCATCTGGCACTATGTTGGACAGTGTTTCAGGGCTGTTCATAAAGTTTTCCAGTAATATATCAGACAGTGTTTCAGTGCTATTTATAAGGTTTTCACTGGCCAATTATTTGAAGAGTGGAAGGCTTCTCCCTTCTTCCAAGTCTATCTAAGCCCAGAAGTTCCACTGAAATCTCTCCACCACAAGTAACCCTGTTGGCATTTTGCAACATGGTGGCGTAGCCTCCAGCCTCATAGCAACACATAAGCCACAACAGGATGATAAACTGAGAGACAAGTTCTGACTCCATTAGTTGTTCCTAACCCCTCTGCACCTGCCTAGCTCAGGCTCTGGTCTTAATATAGAGCCACACCCAAGTAAAAAACAGGCTCCCAGCCCTGGCCTACCTACCCATGCCCTGGCCTTAAAATAGAGCCACAACCAAATGAAAAGCAGCCTCCAAACCCCTGGCCTGCCTACCTCAGGCCCTGACCTTACTATAGAACCACACCCAAACAAAAAGCAACCTCCAAGCCCTGGGCCTGCCTTCCTCAGGCCCCATTCTTAATATAGAGCCACACCCAAGCAAAAAGCAGCCTCCAAGCCCTGAAACAAAGAGATGGTTAAAATGTGTCTCATAATGTGTTAATAAGCATGTCTTGTCACTGGGGAGAAGAGTTTAGAAAGAGGAGGAAAGGAGAAGTACTGCTGAAAAACATGGTGTGAACTTAAAAATGTGTGGAGACAGGAGAGTGGGATACCCAACAAAGTCTAAATGTCTTGTTCATTATCTCTTTCTACAGATAGATATTTCTGGCTTCTCTGTGTGTAACCAAAAAACAAGCACCCCTCCCCAACAAAAAAAAAGAACGTTAACAACAATAACAAAGCAAACCTGTTGTTGTTGAGTTGATACCAATTTCTAGCCAACCCTATAAGACAGAACAGAATTCTACCACTGAATTTTCAAAGATGTGGAGCAGGTTGCCATACCTTCCTCCCATGGAGCACCTGGTAGTTTCAAACCATTGACCTTTCATTTAGCAGCCAAGTGCTTAACTACTGGGCCACCAAGGTCTCCTTTCTCTGTTTCTAAACCAAAAAAAAAAAAAAAACCTCACTGCCCTGGAGTCAGATCCAACTCATAGCGACGCCTCCTTGGGTTTCTGAGGTGGTATCACTATGGAAGTAGATTACCCAGCCTTCCTTCTGAGGAGTGGCTGGTGGGTTTGAACAACCAGCCTTCTGGTTAACAGTCAAATGCCTTAGGCACTATGATGCCAGAGCTCTCTTCTCTTTGTCTAGGCAGGTAGAATATCAGCTCCTCAGACTACTATTCCCATGACAAAAAATGCCATTGATTCAGCTTGGGTCTGTGTTTACCTCTGGCTAATCAACCAGCCAATTACCTGCAGGCAGAGCTGATAAGTATCTACAGGCTCAGGCAGTGGGTGCTGGAGTGCCTGGGGGTGGCACTGGTAAGCGTCAGTGGGGCAGGTGTGGCAGGTGGGTGTTGGAGAATCTTGGGGAGGCCAGGAAGTAAACAGAGTGGTTTGGAACAGCTAAGGGAGACAAACTTGTCTATCATTCTGTCTTATGGTGGTGGCTTGAGTGTTGCAGTGGGGCTGGAGGCTATGCCACCGGTGTTTCAAATGCTAGCAGGGTTACTCATAGTGGACAGGCTTCAGTGGAGCTTCCAGACTAAGACAGACTCAGAAGAAGGAAGAGGCCATCTATTTCTCAAAGAATTGACCAGTGAAACCTCATGAATAACAGTGAAACACTGTCTGATATATTATTGGGAAACTTCATGAACAGCCCTGAAATATTGTCCAATACAGTGCCAGAATATAAGGCCCTCAGGTCGGAAGGTACTCAAAATGACTGGGGAAGAGCTGCCTTCTTAGAGTAGAGCTGACCTTAATGTGGAAAGAGTAAAGTTTTTGGGACCTTTGTTGGCTGATGCAGCACATCTTAAAATGAGAAGAAACACTTGCAAATATCCATTAAGAATCAGCACATGGAATGTACAAAATATGAATCTAGAAAATGAAATGGAATGCATAAAGATAGATATCCCAGGCATTAGTGACCTGAAGTGGACTGATTTTGGCCATTTTGAATCAGACAATCATATGATTTACTGCGCCAGGAACAACAAATTGAAGAGGAATGGTGTGGCATTCTCACCATCACAAAGAATGTTTCAAGATCTATCCTGAAGTACAATGCTATCAGTGAGAGGATAATATCCATACATCAACAAGGAAGACCAGTTAACACTATTATTATTATAATTTACACACCAACCACCAAAGCCAAAGATGAGGATATTGAAGATTTTTACTAGCTTCTACAGTCTGAAATTCATTGATCATGCAATCAAGATGTATTAATTATCACTGGTGGTTGGAATGTAAAAGTTGGAAACAAAGAAGAGTCACCAATAATTAGAAAATATGGCCTTGGTGATAGAAATAATGCTGGAGATTGCATGATAGAATTTTGTAAGACCAGCAACTTATTCATTGAAAATACCTTTTTTTTCAACAACTCAAACGGCAGCTATACACATGGACTTCATCAGATGGAGTACACAGGAATCAGAACAACTATATCTGTGGCAAAAGGCAATGGAGAAGCTCAAAACCAGGCCAGGAGCTGATTGTGGAACCGGCCATCAATTACTCATATGGAAGTTCAAGTTGAAGCTGAGGACAATTAAAAGGAATCCAAGAGAGCCAAAATATGACCTTTATTACATTCCTCCTGAATTTAGAGACCATCTAAAGAATAGATTTGATACATTGAACACCAATGACTAAAAACTAGAGGAATTGTGGGAAGACATCAAGAACATCACCCATGAAGAAAACAACAGGTATGAAAAAGACAAGAAAGGAAGAAAAGACCAAAACAGATGTCAGAAGAGACTCTGAAACTTGCCCTTGATCATCAGAGAGTAGCTAAAGAAAATGGAAGAAATGGCAAGATAAAAGATCTGAACAGAAGATTTCAAAGAGCAGCTAGAGATAACAAAGTCAATTATTATAATGAAATGTGCAAAGACCTGGAGTTGGAAAACCAAAAGGGAAGAACACACTTGGCATTTCTCAAGCTGAAAGAAATGAGGAAAAAATTTAAGCCTTGAGTTGCAATATTGAAAGATTCCATGGGCAAACTATTGAATGATGTAGGAAATATCAAAAGAAGATTGATGGAATACATAGAGTCACTATACCAAAAAGGATTGGTAGATGATCATCCATTTCAGGAGGTGGCATATGATCAAGTTTCAAAGTTATTGAAGGAAGAAGTTGAAGCTGCACTGAAGGAATTGACAAAGAACAAGGCTCCAGGAATTGATGGAATACCCATTGAGATGTTTCAACAAATGGATACCACACTGGGGCACTCACTTGGGTATGCCAAGAGATTTGGAGGACAGGTACCTGGCCAACTGACTGGAAGATACCCATATTGGCACCCATTCCAAAGAAAGGTGATCTCACAGAATGTGGAAATTATCTAACAATATCATTGATATCACACGCAAGTAAAATCTTACTGAAGATAATTCAAAAACTGTTGCAGCAGTATATTGACAGAGAAATTACTGAAATGCAAGCTGCAGGAAGGGTACATGGAGCAAGGGATATCATAGCTGATGTCAAATGGATCTTGGCTTGAAGTAAAGAATACCAAAAAAAAATATTTGCTTGTGTTTTATTGACTATGCAAAGACATTCAATTGTGTGGATCATAAGAAATTGTGGATAACATTGAGAGGAATGGGAATTCCATAACACTCAATTGTACTCATGAGGAACCTGTACATAGACCAGGAGGTTGTCTTTCAAACAGAACAAGTGGACATTGCATGGTTTAAAATCAAGAAGGGAGTGCATCAGGGTTGTATCCTTTCACCATACTTATTCAGTCTCTACACTGAGCAAATAATCTGAGAACCTGGAATATATAAAGAGGAACATGGCATCAAGATTGGAGGAAGAATCATTAAGAACCTGTGATACACTGATGACACAACTTTGCTTGCTGAAAGTGAGAATAAATTGGAGCATTTACTGATGAAGATTAAACTACAGTCTGCAGTATGCATTACTTCTCAATATAAAGAAAACAAAAATCCTCACAACTGGACCAATAAGCAGCATCATGATAGACAGAGCAGATTGAAGTTGTCAAAGACTTCATATTACTTTGTTCTACAATCTATGCCAATGAAAGGAGCAGTAAAGACATCAGATGACATATTGCATTGGGCAAATCTACTGCAAAAGACCTCTTTCAAGTGCTGAAGAGCAAAGATATCTCCTTGAAGACCAAGATGTGACTTACCCAAGTCATGGCATTTTCAATTGTCTCATATGCATGTGAGAGCTGGACAATGAATAAGGAAGACAAAAGAAGAAGAGTTGATGCTTTTTAGTTGTGGTGTTGGCAAAGAGTACTAAAAGTATCATGGACTGGAAGGAGTGCAGCTGGAATGCTTCTTTGAAGTGAGAATGGCCAGACTTTGTCTCATCTTCTTTGGTCATGTTGTCAGAAGGGATCATTCTGTGGAGATGATGCTTGGTAAAGTGGAGCATTGATGAAAAAGGTTAAAGCCCTCACCAAGATGGTTTGACACAGTGGCTGGCGTGATGGGTTCAGGTATAATAGGGATTGTGTGCCTGGCACAGGACCCAGCAGTGTTTTGTTCTGTTGTACATAAGATTGCTATGAGTCGGAGACAACTCAATGACATAACAATAACAATCAACAGTAGGTAGAATGGAGGGTGAAGTGTATTAATAAGATGTCACCAACTCACCTTATGGGGTGAAAGTGGTAGTTTCAGAGAAACTGGGTTGTTCTGACCTAGGTATATGCTCCCAAATATTTGTAGCATGATTCTGCCCTTAAGGTAGTGACAAATACATGAAATGATTAATTAAGATTCTTGCTTTTCAAATAATTTTCATCAGTTTAGAAATACATGTTATTTAAAAAGCCTAGAATGAAACTAGAAGTTATAATGTTCTTCTTACAGTTCTCACTTTAGCTTATTAAGCATCAGCTGCGTGCAATGCAACCTTCAAGTATCTCTGGGTCTAAGATAACAAACAAACAAGTAACAAAAAAACATGCTATTGCCTTCAAGGGTGCCATAAAATGAATTCACAAATAACTACAAACAGTAGATATAGTGACAAGAATTGCAGGGAAGAAGAATATGTTATGAAGGTTTACCAGTGGTCATTGCATCAGCTTTGACTCATGACCACCCTGTGTGTCTCAGAGTAGAACTGTGAAAAACTCTACAGAATAGAGTTTTTAGTGGCTGTTTTTTTTTTTTTTTTTTTAAAGTAGTTTGTCAGGGCTTTTTTCTAAGATACCTCTCTGGGTGAATTAAAATATCCAGCCTCACAATTAGCAGCCAAGTGCATTAATTTTTGTCATCCAGGGCTCCTAGGGGGTTTATTGGAAAGAAAACAAATCACACATATTTTGGATCAGTCAGAAAAAGCTGCATGAAAAAGGTGACATTTAAGCTACGTCATGGAAGATGGTTGGCTGTCAAAACACAAAAACAAAGAGACAAAAATCAAAACAAAATTTTTGGGAAAGAACATATTCTAGGTGGAAGTGACTGTATGAAAAAAGATGTGAGTCAGAAAGCTGTGCACTGTGAGCATGATTAAGTTAAGTGATACAGAGTCACCAGATCATTGAAAATTTTAAAAATAAAAATGTTGGAAAATGACACTGGTCTGCAAGGTTTGGACTAAATTATCCCACCTCTGGTATTAGGTTTTAAAATCTAAACGTGATCTTAGATTTGTATGCATCTGATTGTTTTTATTTTGATCTAAAATAAGGAAAAAAAAATAACATCTCCTGGAGTGATGAGTTGCAGAGTTTGTCATAGAAAACCTGCTCATTCTAGCCTTTGCCAGCCTGCATTAGCTATGATGGCGGTGTATTGGTTCTCTAGTGCTGCTCTAACAGAAAATACCACAAATGGGTGGTCTTAATAAACAAGGATTCATCCTCTTACTTAAGGATGCTAGAAGTCTGAGTTCAAAGTGCCAGCTCTAGGGGCTGAGAGAAAGCCCCTCAACCTTGGGCTTCAGCTCTGCCTTTTGCTCCCAGCCCACTGAAGCTGGAAGTGTCTCTTCACTCAGGTAGCTATTCACTGCTGATGCTGACAAACCCAAGGTTGATAAGTAAAGCAGAACGGTCCTAACATTACTAAATAGCATAAAAAAATAAAAAGAACCAAACTCACTGCCGCAGAGTTGGCTCCGACTCACAGTGACCCCTCCTTGGGTTTCCAAGGCAGTATCACTATGTAAGTAGATTGCCCAATCTTCTTTCCAAGGAGTGGCTGGTGGGTTTGAACAACCAACCTTCTGATTAGCAGTCCAATGCCTTAGGTACTATGCTACCAGAGCTATGGCAGGCCACTAATTCAAGTCTAGAAAAAGTACCAAGAGTGGCAGACAACATGGCAGGCTGCTGAACGATGACTAGGCTGCATGCAGGATTCAAGTGTACCAAAAGCTGCAGAGACCTTTCTCAAAACTCCTTACATCCTGGAAGCAGACCACATCCTTAAAGCAGCTACTCAGCTGCTACAGCAGATTCCACTACAGAATTGATTGCCAGTCTCCTCGTGGGGAATAACTACGTCCAGCTGCCCAGCCACTCAAAACCACAGCCCAGCCAAGTTGATATGCAACTTAATTACCACAGGCAGTAAACAAGAATAGGCAACGATAAATGTCAGACACACTTGACAGACAAAACATAAGGTGTTATTGATAAAACAGTAACTATTGATACCAGATGGCAGGACCCCCTGCCATGAAATGTTGTCTTTAAGAAGCTCTTTCTTATTTCTACCTATATTTCTTAGAAGGAGACTTGGTCGTGTTCTGCTGGAATATCAGTTTTATATCAATTGAACAGAAAATAGAAAATAGATTCTTGAAAGTGTTCTTTGAGGGAACTTCAAAGGCAATATAGAAAAACCATTGGGTCTCAGAACATCAGTAAGTAAACTCCTTCCCAGGAGATGTGAAAAGCTACCTTCAATGTCTCAGGGGAAATCTTGTATACATCCACATTCCAGAGGTATAAGAGATCCTTCAACTCACACCAGGGAAGATTAAAAAGAATCTTTCTAGATTTTATAATACCACTGAGATTGTTCTTTGTTTTAACTTCAAGTAAGCACCTCAAATTTTGTGAGAATGAGTATTGTACAGAATTAAACACAAGGGGGCAGTTTAAGGAATTGATAGAACAAGGCCATTCTGAAAACCAGTGTAATGCTGGTGAAGAGAGATCCTTTGATCTGCCCAACAAAAGTGAGTGAAAGGTGAAAGGGGCACTTTTGAGTAGAAATTGGGAACATGAACATAGTGTTATATCTCTTCTTCTCCTGTAAATTATCCAAAAGCAGAAAAGAAAACCAGAAATAAAAAGGTAATCTCTATTGTAAATGTAAACAAAAGATACCTGAGACTCTGGACTCTAACACTGGAGGAAGAGTTGCTTAAAGTTGGGATGTCAAATGAAGTAGAGAGGAGATGAAGAGAAAGAGGAGCTGCTACTACAGATTTCAGTCCACTCCTTCTTAGTGGTATACCACTAAACAAAACCACTATTTCTGGCTTATCATAAAATCAAGAGGCTAAACAGGCTAGCATCTTCTTCCTATGTAAACCTCCTGCAAAAACCTGGCCCAGGATAATCACACTGCTTTAAGAGATTGGATATACCATGGACTGCCAGAAGAATGAACAAATCAGTTGTAGAAGAAATATGGCTAGAATTCTCCTTAGAAGGGAGACTAGTGAGACTTCAGCTCATTTACTGTGGAAATATCATCAGGAAACACCAATACCAGACACAGACATCAAGTTTGGTGTAGTAGAGTGTCACTGAAAACAAGGGAATGTCTCAATGAGATAGAATTACACAAGAGCTGCAACGATGGACACAAACATACCAGTAATCGTGAAAATGGCCCCACTACCAGACAATGCTTGGTTTTGTCATATATAAAACTACCAGGAGTTGAAGCTGACTTTAGGGCAAGTAACAACAACAATAATCAAGGAAGAATCAGCATATCTGAGCAGATATAATAAAACAAAAAGAGGAAAGAGGTGAGTAGAAACATTAGTACAAAATGTTAGTACAAAATAGAATAACGTTAGTACAACATTGTAAACAAACATATTCCCATGATTTTTAAAAGAGTAGTTAATGAAACAAGTGCCACTATAAAGTAACAATACAGAGACAGAAGAGGAGATAAGGAAAATCATTGTGAACAAAGAAAAGAACATGGAACATAGAATTTTCTGGAAAAAAAAAACGAACTTATATTTTTGAATGAGGTCAAAAGTATAAGTAGAATAAAGAAAAATACTACTGAAAACATACTGATGAACATAGAGAATAGGAGTGAAAAGGGCAAGCATTGGAGAGAAATCTTGGATGTGGGCATTAGGCTAAAATATATGCATAGTGATTTAACTCACAAGAGAACTAAAATAATTGAACAAAGTTATAATTATAGAGTATCTTCCAGAAATAAAAATATGAAAAATGAGTTTAAGGTAAGAATTGATATTTCTTTGCATTTTGAGGAAAAATTGACACAGAACATCATTATTTATATGTATATATATGTATGTTGTTGTTGTTATGTGCCGTCGAGTCGGCCCTGACTCATAGCGACCCCTCCTTGGGTTTCCGAGGCAGTATCACTACGGAAGTAGGATTGCCCAACCTTCCTTCCGAGGAGTGGCTGGTGGGTTTGAACCGCCAGCCTTCTGGTTAGCAGTCAAGTGCTTTAGCCACTATGCTACCAGAGCTCCCATATATATGTATATATATATATATATATATATATATATATATATATATATACACACACACATATATATATATATAGTATTAAAAAGGTTATTGAATCTCAAATAATTTTAGGGGCATCCAGAAAAAAGAACAAGATTTCTCATAAGGGAACACTATCAGACTGGCCTGACTTCAACATTGCAATGTTCAATATGCAAATACAACATATCAATGTGTAAAAATGCTAAAGAAAGGATGTGCAAGCCAGAATTTTGTAAACTAAAAGAGAGTTCAAATATAAAGGAATTATATACCATTACAATATTATATACAATAGACATTACTATATATAAAACATTAATGATATAAGAAACATGTCCTTTGTTAGTGTCTTGTTCTATCAATGATTTTTTTCCCCCATGATTCCTAACTCTCATTAACTCACATTTGGCTTGTATACCTAACTTCAATTTCTTATACTTACATGTTAATTCCTGGAATAAATATATTTTATCCTTTCTCCAATCCTTTTATTAACTTTAGCAATTATTCTCTGGCTTCCAACGAGCAGCCGTTCTCAGCTTATTATAAGTGCCAAGCTTATTAATACGTCTATGTCTAAAATTTGCTTCATCTTACTCCCAACACTGTATCAGATAGCATTATTATACATGTATTTGGGTAAGGATGATCATGATTACTGTGAAGCTCTATCTACCTCTTTGCAAGTGTATTGCTCATATTATTTTACAAGGAAAACCATTAGCATTAGCATTACTATGGCCAAGTCAGCATTTAAGTAAGGGAGGCATTTTCCCATAGACGAACAATGCAACATAAATCATTGCAAACAGAATCTAAGCTTTGCTAAGGACGAATTTATGTGAGTTTGTGTGTATATATACTTTAATACTTGAAGTTGATTTTACAGGGATATTTCAAGCATTGTTGGAACCACAAATTTATTTATCAGGAAGGGGAGCAATTTACATATATTATTGTTTTATCTGACAGATGAGGCAAATGAGGTGATGAACATATGACATAGGACATAAGGTTGAGACTCAATGAAGAAGGTTTAGGACATACCCTGAAACAATGAATACAAACTTGGCTGGAGTAGTTCTAAAATGAAAATGGCTATAACAGTGTAAAGAAAATACGTGAACTAATATATTACAATACATGTCTGAACATTTTCCAACAGGATATAGTTAATGGAATTGTAAATGGATAAATAATCTTTAGCATATTGATGTTCAGGTGAAGTTCATGAAAGAAATTTTGAGTGTACTTGAGAGAAAGTAGAAGGTCAAAAGAGTGACAAATTAATAGACAAAAAAAAAAGCCTTTGTCTTATATATGAAAAATGTAAGGTTAATATTGATATTGACAAGAAAAGTGAAAAAACATAAGTTATAAATACTGTCATATAAGACATACATAATATAAGTTATAAATACTGTCATATAAGAGTAAGTTATAAATACTGTCATAATTGTTAAGTATTTCCTTAAAAATCTATTGATAACAAGCATATAGAATAATATGAGACAATAATTTTAGATAATGAATCTGATTCATTAACCTAAAAATGAAAGAAAACCAAAATTCACTGCCATTGAGTCTATCCTGATACATAGTGACCTCTCCTTGGGTTTCTGAGGTGGTATCTCTATGGAAGTAGATTGCCCAACCTTCCTTCCAACAAGTGGCTGGTGGGTTTGAACCACCAGCCTTTTGGTTAGCAGTCAAGTGCCTTAGGCATTACATCCCCAGAGCTCCTAAAATTGAAAGAAGGAGGCTTAATACATAGAAGAATTTTTAATTATCTCCTAAGAAGAGTGCAAGGTTTGCATGATGTCTGCATTCCTAGGTTATTTATTTATTTATATATTTTATTATTTTATTTTTATTGTGATTTGGGTGAAGATTTAC
>NW_006921659.1:11024333-11055380 GCF_000298275.1 Orycteropus afer afer
GTTATGCGGTGTTTTGCAGATTCTACATTGTTCTTTAGCTTTGTGTAATATTCCACTGTGTGTATATATCACAGTTTGGTTATCCATTCCTCAGATGATGGACATCTAGGTTGTTTCCATCTTTTGGCTATTGTAAATAGTGCTGCAATGAACATGGGTGTGCATATATCTCTTCTTGTCAGGGCTCTCATTTCTTTAGAGTATATACCTAGTAATGGAATAGATAGGTCAAATGGTATTTCTATTTCCAACTTTTGAAGGAATCACCATACTGCTTTCCACAATGGATGTACCCTTTTAAAGTCCCACCAGCAGTGTATGAGAGTCCCGATCTCTCCACAACCTCGCCAGCATTTGTTATTTTCTGTCTTGTTGAATTTTGCTACTAGTGCTGGGGCAAGATGGTACCTCATTGTTGTTTTGATTTGCATAGCTCTAATAGCTAATGATTGTGAACATTTCTTCATATGTTTGTTGGATGCATGAATATCCTCTTCGGTGAAGTGTCTATTCATGTCTTCTGCTCATTTTTTACTTGGATTGTTTTTGTTGTTGAGGTGTTGGAGTTTTCTATAAATTCTAGAGATAAATCCCTTGTCAGATATGTCATTATGAAATATTTTTTCCCAATCTGTAGGTTCTCTTTTGACTCTTTTGGACAAGACTTTGGAAGCACATAAAAATTTAATTTTTAGAAGGTCCCAATCATCTGGTTTCTCTTCTGCTGTTTGTGCATTGTGAGTTACGCTTGATAGTCTATTTATGCCATATATTAGGGCCCTTAAATTTGCCCCTAAATTTTCCTTGAGGAACTGTATAGTTTTAGGTTTCACATTTAGGTCTTTGATCCATCTAGAGTTCATTTTTGTGTATGGTGTGAGGTACAGATCTTGTTTCATTTTTCTGCAAATGGATCTCCCGTCTTCCCAGCACCATTTATTAAACAAACATTCTCTTCCCCATTTAATGGATTTTGGCCCTTGGTCAAAGATCAGCTGACTACAGGTCAATGGATCTATTTCTGGGTTCTTAATTCTATTCCATTGGTCTATGTATCTGTCATTAAACCAATACCAGACAGTTTTGACTACTGTGGCTATATAGTAGGTTTTGAGATCTGGCAGTGTAGACCTCCTACTTTGTTTTTCTTCTTCAATAGTGCATCAAAACCAAAGACAAAGACAAAGACACCTCACTTTCATCCTTTACATCATTGAAGATGGTGGTAAATTCACAATTCTATCCTGGATGCCATACAGCTTCTGGCTTACTATTACTTCAAAGTGCTTTGCTTATCCGAGGTCTCTTTCCTTTCCATGTGATATACCATTACGGTGGACTGGGAACAGCTTTATGGGCTTCAACTTGAAGACCTCATCCATAGCTCATTAAAGCTGGGGCAGACATCAGCCCTCTGCTTTCCAGTTTTTGATATTTTTTCTGGTCGCAAAGTCAAGTAACACATTAATTGGATGCCCATCTATCTCACCTAATAGCACCATGATTTATTAGACAACTCCACAGATTCCTGCTGGTCAAGGCATTTTGGTTGTCACTGCAGCTTTGCTGCCTTAAAGATAATCACATCCACCTTGCCTCTGATGGTGCTATCCTCTGGCCTTGCTATTCCAGAAAGCTTATTGACATTAGGGTGCCTGGTTTCATGACAGCGTCTTTTACTGTCAACCCCTTGCCTACAGAGGGCAGCTATCAGTTGACCTCTTAAAGATGCCAGTGGATGTCTCTAGTTCACACCTTGTTGACTTAATGATGGCAGTGTTCTCTGAACTCTCCTCAGGAGCATAGTCAGGTTGTTGATTCTCTAATCCTATCTGAAAAGATCCATCATAGCATGTTTACCTCCCTTAACATTCTGACCCCTTCTTAATACTCTGCCAAAGAAGTTCTGGCATCTTCACCTCAATTATGTAGGTCATCATTGAATGTAAACCTCAAGGAATCTACTCAGTGGCTTATTGAGACCAGCTCCAGGTGTCTTTGCCAGGTCAATAAATCCTAAGTTACAAGAGAATGCGCCTAAATCAATAAACTCTCCCCTATCCATCCTTAGGAGCTCTGGTAGCATAGTGCCTAAGGCACTTGACTGCTAACCAGAAGGCTGGCAGTTCAAACCCACCAGCCACTCCTCCGAAGGAAGATGGGACAATCTACTTCCATAGTGATACTGCCTCAGAAACCCAAGGAGGAGTCGCTGTGAGTCAGGTCTGACTTGACAGCACATAACAACAACAACAATCCATCCTTATATTTTGCTTCTCTCCCAGAACGTCTTCTGAATATCCACTCCTTGGAGAGTTCTCCAATTCTTCCCAGTACATATGAATCAGGTACTTCATTTCTTTTTATGAGTAAGTTATTCCTCCAGAGTAGGAACTAAATTCTCCTCCTTAGGTTAGGCTAAGACTTGATGCTAGTTATTGATCTAGAGACAAAAAGGGGAGGTGGTGGCTACACTTGAAGGGACAAAGCAACTTTTGCCAGGAATCTGCCTCAGTCAGCACAGAACTGAGTTGATATTTAGGAAAAGGAAGCTGCTTCCCCTATAAAGGGGTAGAGGGCTTTTCTTTCTACCAGTCTTGAAAGTTCTGAGAGAATTTCAGGATTCACAGTTATCTTATACATATACCTGTACATCCCAGTTCAGCCTTTTCATAGCAAGGCCCTGACACAAGCATAGCAGATCTCATGAGACTGTGCATTCAATCTCTGCTTCAGCTGTGAAACCCTTACAATTAAATTCTGAGCCTGTTCTTAGCATTGTCTACTCTCTTGTTACAAGAGATGCCAGTCTCTAAAAATTTCTTCTGGGATGATTGGTTCTCTCTGCTTTTTGTGAGTTGATAGTTGGTTAATCTAGCCTTTTTATCTCTTTTTTCCAAGATTTCTAAGGCAACAAAGCCAATCAACTCCACAATATTTATGATTATCCCTTACTGTTCAAGTACTAGAACTCCTGTACAACCCAATGCTTCCTCCATCACCATGATTGATTATAGTCTTAGTTACTATGATGCTACAGCCTACTCATGATTATCACAATTAGGGTCTTTTTTCCTATCTTCCTGGTGAGTGATTCAAGTTCAAAATTCCTTCCTGAGGTTCTCCACTCTCTTGACATTCTAGGAACCAACTGCTCTAGTTTTGAATTCCCTGGAAAGCAGAACCTGAAACAAGGACTGTATGCAGGTAGTTATTTTGAGGAGTCATTCCAGGGTTGCCATATATAACAAAGAAATACAAAGGTGAACATAAGGTTGCCATAGTTAGGTAACAAAGTATCAATTTGGTTCAGAATTTGGGTGTGAAAAGAAAAGGCATGGGGGGGGGCAAGCTTGAAAAGAGATTGTTCTCAAGCTGGCTTATGATAGACGTATATGATATGTCTATTCCTCTTAAATTTAGTCTTCTTGGGATGTAAATCATTATACAATCTATTATGAAGAAAGTAAAACAAATGCATAATTTATTCTATGTAGTAAATATAATTCCTCAGAAGTATGCAAAAGCAGGACAGTGAATAAGGTAGACTAAAGAATAATTGATTTCTTTGAATTACGGTATTGATAAATAATATTAAATATATCATGGACTGCCAGAAAAAAGAACAAATCTGTCTTTCAAGAAGTACAACTAGAATGCTTTTCAGAAGCAATGATGGCAAGATTTCATCTCATGTACTTTAGACATATTATCAGGAAGGACCAGTTCCTGGAGAAAGACCTCATGCTTGGTAAAATAAAGGGTCAGTGAAAGAGGAATATCCTCAATAAGAAGGATTGACACAGTGATTGCAACAATGGGCTCAAATAGCAACAATTGTGAGGATGGCACAGACCTGGGCAGTGTTTTGTTTTGTTGTATATAGGGTTACTACAAATTAGATTCAATAGCACCTAACAAAAACAACAACAGTAATTATGAGTACACATGCAATTAAATACAAATGATTGATTTGAATTTGTAAAGCTTCTGCTTCCACTTTCAATAGCAATACTTTTATTACTGGTTAGTCATTCTGTGTCAGCAAGGTGAGTAAATAGAATTACACACTGCTTTGGGACAACATGTATATAAACTGGTGGAAATTTTTGAGAGCAAATAATTGTTTTTTTCCCCATGAATGGTTGAGCAAATATGCAACTAAGACATCAGACATGGCAATAGAAGTTTTGAGGAAGAGCAATGTCAATCATTATTCCATTATGGAAAATGTAAGTGTGTTTAAAAATATTGAGACCACATTTACACTGTAATCCACAGAATCTTTGAAAAGATTAGGCATCTGATATATTTAAATAAAGAATTATTTGTGAGAATGACAGCTGAAGAATTTTATTTAGACAAAATGTATTATGATTCTTCTAGAAGAAATGGACAGATTTCTAGAAGCACACTACTTACCTAAACTAACACAGACTGAGATGGAAAAGTGGAACAGACCCATAACAAAAGAAGAAATTGAACAGGTCATTAAAAAAAAAAAAAAATTACCAACAAAAAAAAAGTCCTAGCCCAGACAGTTTCACTGGAGAATTCTACCAAACATTCACAGAAGAACTCACACTAATCCTACTCAAAATATTCTAAAACATAGAAAAGGATGGAATTCTCCCAAATTCATTTTATGAAGTAAGCATAACCTTGATACCAAAACCAGGCAAAGACATCAGTAAAAATGCAAACTACAGACCAATATCCCTCATGAATACTGATTCAAAAATCTTAAACAAAATTCTAGCCAATAGACTCCAACAATGTATCAAAATAATAATTCATTATGACCAACTGGGGTTCATTTCAGGTATGCAAGAATGGTTCAGCATTAGAAAAACAATCAATGTCATCCACCACATAAATAAAACAAAGGAAAAGAATAACATGATCATATCAATTGATGCAGAAAAGACATTTGATAAAGTCCAACACTCATTACTGATAAAAACTCTCAGCAAAATAGGGATAGAAGGGACATTTCTCAACATAATAAAGGGTATATATACAAAACTAACAGCCATCATTCTTCTCAATAGAGGGAGACTGAAACCATTCCCCTTGCAAACAGGAATCAGACAAGGGTGCCCTCTATCACCACTTTTATTCAACATTGTATTGGAAGTCCTAGCCAGGGCAACAAGGCAAGAAAGAGAAATAAAAAACATCCAAATTGTGAAGGAAAAAGTTAAACTATCCCTATTTGCTGAAGATATGATCTTATACCTAGAAAACCCAAAGTGACTCAGTAAAAACATTACTGGAACTAAGCATACAAGATCAACATCCCAAAATCAGTTGGATTCCTCTCCACCAACAAACAGATTGCTGGTGCAAAGAGAGTCAATACCATTTACAATAGCTACCAAAAAAATTAAAATACTTGGGAATAAATCTTACCAGGAACACAAAAGAACTGTACAAAGAAAACTATAAAAGACTAATCCAAGAAACCATAAGAGATCTACATAAATGGTAGAACATCCCATGCTCGTGGATAAGAAGATTGAACATTGTGAAAATGTCAATTCTACCCAAAGCAACTATACATTCAATGCAATCCCAATCCAGATCCCATCAACATTCTTTAAAGAGATGGAAAATCCAATCACTAACTTTATATGTAAAGGAAAGAAACCTCGGATAAGCAAAGGACTATTGGAGAAGAAGAACAAAGTAGGAGGTCTCACACTGCTGGATCTCAAAACTGCAGTAGTCAAAACTTCCTGATATCGGTATAATGACAGACACATACACCAATGGACTAAAATTGAGAACCTAGAAATAGATCCATCAACCTATGGTCATCTGATCTTTGACAAAGGGCCAAAATACATTAAATGGAGAAGAGAATGTTTAATAAATGGTGTTGGCAAAACTGGATATCCATTTGCAGAAAAATGAAACAGGATCTGTACCTTACACCATACACAAAAATTAACTCCAGATGGGTCAAAAACTTAAATGTGAAACCTAAAACTATGAAGTTCCTCAAAGACAAACTAGAAGCAAATTTAGGAGCCCTACTATATGGCATAACTAGACTATCAAGCATAACCCAAATGCACAAGCAGCAGAAGATAAACTAGATGAATGGACCTTCTAAAAATTAAATTTTTATGTGCTCCCAAAGACTTTCCCAAAAGAGTCAAAAGAGAACTTACAGATTGGGAAAAAATATTTGGCAATGACATATCTGACAAGGGACTTATTTTTAGAATTTATAGAAAACTCCAACACCTCAACAACAAAAAGACAAACGATCCAATTAACAAGTGGACATTAAAAAGAAGACATGAATAGACACTTCACCGAAGAGGATATTCACACATACAACAAACATATGAACAAATGCTTATGATCATTAGCCATTAGAGTGATGCAAATCAAAACAATAATGAGATGCCATCTTGCCCCAGCACTAGTAGCAAAGTTCAGCAAGACAGAAAATAACAAATGCTGATGAGGATGTGAAGACATTGAGAATTTCATGCATTGCTGGTAGACTATAAAATGATATAACCACCATGGAAAGCAGTATGGCAATTCCTTAAAAAGTTGGAATTAGAAATGCCATTTGACCCAGCCATTCCATTACTAAATATAGATCCTAAAGAAGCGAGAGCCAGGACAAGAACAGATATGTGTACAACCATGTTCACCGCAGAACTATTTACAATAGCCAAAATATGGAAACAACCTAGGTGTCCATCAACAGAAGAATGGATAACCAAACTATGGTACATACACGCAATGGAATATTATACAACCCTAAAGAATAACATAGAATCTACAAAACACCACATTATGTGGATGAACTTGACAGATATGCTAAGTGAAATAAGTCAATCACAAAAGGACAAATGTTGTTCTATTCTGTTAAAAGTCAAGGAAAAGTTTATCTATGGAAGGAAATTTTCTTTGTTGTTTACCAAGGGTGGGAGGGGAAGGAAGGGAGCACTGTTAGTTAGAGACAAGTAGTGTTTGGGTGAAGAGAAGGACAATATACCAAATGTGAGTGATCAACACGGTGGCATTGAGGAAGAGGAAGAAGACATAGAGAGGTGCATGGGAGGTACAAACAACAAAGATGAACTCTTTTGCACATACAGTACTTCATTGTCAGTGATGGCAAACATTAGTCTATGGGTGGATAGATGGGTGGACAGGCTGAACTATTAGGTATGTCTGTGCAAGGGGTGCATGCCCATGACTATGTATAGGGTTGGTAGACAATGTTTCTACAAGTGTTCTATAAAAATTCCCAAGTGTATAGTATAGCTGATAAAGGGGCATGGTTGTAGTCACTTCTTGGCCAAAGCCAGCTACCTACAGGGAGTGACTAGTTGGACCTGTGGGCTTAGGACCATGGTCTCAGGGGACATCAAGCTCAACTGGTATAACATACTAGACAAAAATGTTGTTCCACATCCTACTTTGGCTAGTAGTGACTGGGATCCTAAAAGCTTGTAAGACGCCATCTAGATGCAACAATGGGTTTCTCCTCATCCAGAGCAAAGAAGAACGAAGAAAACCAAAGATGCATGGAAACAATCAATCCAAGCGACTGGTACACCATGTGATCCTCAGCCAATGTGATTATGAGACCAGAAGAAATAGATGGTGCTCAGCTACCACTGTCAACCACTCATAGGCGAATCAGTCTATGTAGGAGATCCTGAATAGGGTGGGAGAACAATGTGGAACAACACTCAACGTCATTTAAAAAAAAAAAAAAAAGAGAGAGACCAGGTGTGCTGGTCTGATAGAGCCTGATGGACCCACTGAGACTATGGCCTCTAGCTACCCTACAGTCTGGAATTGAACCCACTCCTGTGGCTTCCAGCCAAACAAAAGTCAGGTATATGAGGTGAACATTTACATTAGGTAGATACTCTTCTTGGAGAGATCAATCATAGGAGAATAGAAGGGCTATGTATGTACAAGGAGATAGCTTCGGGGGCAGAAGTGCATGGGAGAGAAGGACACAGAGAAGAGATAACTATGAGGAGGGAGTGGGAGGAGAGCTGTTGCACTGTGGGAAATTTCAGTCAATGCAATGAGACAAAATGTATGTGAGCTGCTGCTGTATGGAAAGTGAATTTTCTCTGTAAGCTTTCACCCAAATCACAATAATAAAAAATCAAGATGTATTATGATTCTTAAAAAATGAAACTCAGAAGTGAGGTATGTTCTAGAAAATTTTTCATGTGCTTTGTACTAAAGAACAGACACAGAGAAGCCTTCATCCAGGTAAGGACCCCTTTCCTCCCTGAGCCAAAATAACATGTTAACAAATAGCAATCAATGAGATACCTCATATATAGTATCAAGTGGATGGAAGCTGTCAGAATTGGAGTAGAACACACCATATCTCTCCCTAAAAAATAGAAAAAGATTACACAAAAAAATTGCCCTGAATACAATGTGAACTGTTGTTGTTGTTGTTAGGTGCTGTGGAGTCGGACCCGACTCATAGCGACCCCTCCTTGGGTTTCCGAGGCAGTATCACCATGGAAGTAGATTGACCCATCTTCCTTCCGAGGAGTGGCTGGTGGGTTTGAACCGCGAGCCTTCTCGTTAGCAGTCAAGTGCCTTAGCCACTATGCTACCAGAGCTTCCTACAATGTGAACTAGTTCCTTTCATATTTATGGTTTTTCTCATAAAAAATTCAAAGTATGAAGTTATCCTGTCCATCAGGCTTATCATATAGAAATTCTACAGCGTCTGAATGCTTCAGTCCATGTGACGACCTGTACCACCCATGTGGGTCTGCCTCACTTGCTGCACCCTTTCTGAGAACACTGTAGAACAATGACAGAACTCAACTTTGCCTGCTGCTCTGTGCACCCAACCTCAACTAACTTTGTGTAAGCCCACCCTCAGAAGACGTAGACTTGTTGCTTTGAGAAATATGCAACTGGTTCTGAAAGTAAACTAGAGTAACTAAAAAAAAAAAAAAAGGCCAATTGCAGTATCATTAGATTAGATATTTAGTTTCATTTCCTCCTGGAATATGGTTATTTTGAAGGGGCCACTACTAATCTAGGGGGTAGTTCTTGATATATTTGCTAAAAGAATTCTCTCCAAAATTTTACTCAAATATACTCACAAAAATGAAATGAATATACAAATTCACCTACACTAATGTATCTTGATCGAGCTGAATTTGACTTTATTTAACTTAACTTCTACATTTCAGATTTTATGGAGTATCTCTTGTTGTCTGTTACTTTTTCATCTGAATTCTCTGGTCAGGCTCCAGCCATCATTTGCACAATGAATATAGCAGTTATATAATGGTTTTTTATAAAGACTGTTATTATGCTGTCTGTGAACTACAGCCACATATGTCTTTCCTGTGATTAATGTTTCTTTTTCTGTATAATTTGAGAATGCTTCAGATATGAATTATTTTTTCCTAAAAGCATGGTGTTTTCTTATCTCTCATTGTATCTGAACTCTGTGCAATGTCAAGGGCTTATCCTAGATTCCTCTTTCTCCTTTTCCCCTACGTCAACAAGTGCTGCTTCTCAAATGTCTACACCACATCCACTGTTCTCCACCTCCATCTTCATTGCCTTTACCCAAACCTTTAATATCTTTATCTCCAAACCATCATCATCTTTAACTAGCCTGGATTGTTGTAGTAGCCTCCTTAGTGTTCTTCCTGCTCCCAATCTTGCTTCAATTCTCATCACTTACTGTGTCATGCTCTTAAAAATGTTAAATAGATCATGTTATCCCCTGCATAAGGAGCTCTGGTGGCACAACAGTTAAGTGCTAAGTTGTTAACTGAAAATTTGGCTGTCCAAGACTACTCAGCAGCTCTGTGGGAGAAAGGGAGCTCTGGTAGCATAGTGCCTAAGGCACTTGACTGCTAACAAGAAGACTGGAGGTTCAAACCCACCAGCCACTCCTCAGAAGGAAGGTTGGGCAATCCTACTTCTGTAGTGATACTGCCTCGGAAACCCAAGGAGGGGTCGCTATGAGTAGGGTCCGACTCGACGGCACATAACAACAACAACACAACATTCTTATAAAGATTACAGACTGGAAAGCCCTATGACACAGTTCTACAATGTCACAGTGGGTTGGTATGACTCGAAATCTACTCAATTGCACCTAACAACAACAACCCCCTGCATAAAATCCTTCAATGTCTTCCCATTGAAATTTTCTTCTCAGGGCCTTGCTTCCTTCCCCTTGCTCTAATCTCATCTCAAGCTATTCTGTACTTAGTTTACCATGACCCAACAAATACTTTCCTTGTCTCTGGGACGTTGATTTGCTTTTGCTAGAATTCTCTTCCTGTTGAGTTTCTCATCCAGCTGCTTTTTGTCTTTCACATACCAGCTCAAATGTGATCTCTCCAGAGTTCATTTCCAGTCTTGTTATCTAAATGAGCCACCTAGCCACTCTCTATCACATTACCAGATTTTAATTCTCTGTATAATATTTATTACTCTTACATATTTCTTCTGCTTGTATGTATGCAGGGTGCCCTGGTGACATAATGCCTAAGGCATTTGACTGCTAACCAGAAGGCTGACAATTCAAACCTACCAACCACTCCTTGGAAGGAAGATTGGACAATCTACTTCTGTAGAGATACCATCTTGGAAATCCAAGGAGGGATTGCTATGAGTCAGAAATGACTCAAAGGCAGTGAGGGCTTTTTTTTTTTGGTATATATACATAAATGTCTTGTTTATAGCACATTTTCCCCAATTAAAATATAAGTACAATTGGAGAAGAGACATGACTGTCAGTCTCTGACTTGTCAGTGACTAGAATGGCACATTGTAGGCACTCCATAAATATTTACTCAATAAATGAACTAATATTAATCATGGCCCCTTCATGAAAATCTTGTTATTTTTTAAGTCTCTTTTCTCTCTGACCATTTACTTTGCTGGCTTCATTCTTTTACTATTTTATAATGGTGGCCTCTCTAAATTTCAATTCTGGAACCTCTGTTGCTCTATTTACATGATACAGTCTTTGGGAACTGGGTAAGAACATGGGGTCTAAGTCACTTTTCTTGGATTTAAACTAAGTGGACTCCTTGAGAAAACAAATTTGTAACCCTGAGAAAGCAAATTTCTGAGTTTCATTTTTCATTACCTAGAATAGGCAACTAATGTATATATTTACAGGATTAAATGAGATAATAATTATAAAATGTTTGCATTCATGTCTAGCATATAGCATATAATAAGAAAATAGTACACACAACTTATGTGTGTGTGTGTGTATATATATATTTTGTCCTAAGTATCTCTGGTGGCATAGTGTCTAAGGCATTTGACTGCTAACTGGAAGGCTGGTGGTTCAAACCCACCAGCCACTCCTTGGAAGGAAGATTGGGCAATCTGTTTCCATAGAGATACCACCTCAGAAACCCAAGGAGGGGTCGCTCTGAGTTGGATTGGACTCAAAGGCAGTGAGTTTGGTTTTTTGGTTTTTAAGTATCTCTGTGATAATAATTTTGTATAATATGTTTCTCTAGGATTTGATTTGGGTTCCAGTTACATATTTGTAATTTATAACACTTCAGTCAACTGGTGTAGCAGAGGTGGGAATCTGGAGTCTTGGGTTGGCATTGATTAACTAGGAGACTTTTGGAAAGTCACTTTACATCTCTCAGATTAAGTTTTTTCCTCTGAAAAAATGAGCATGGTTAAATCAGTTCATTATTGTTATTACTATTATTTAAAAAAAAGAGGAACACTATTTTCCAAACTTACACTCAACTCCAATTTGTTATATGCTAATATGCTAAAGCAGAGTGGCCCGAGTTGAAGGAGTTCAGCCACACATTGGGGGTTTACTTCATGGCAGCCTCAAGCACAATCCCTGGATTTTTTTTTTTTTTCTCTTTTGTCAATATTTTCAATTAATATTACTTTAGTAATTTATTTTCAATCTCTAACCACAGATAATTCATTTGTAATTCATTTCTGTTGTTTGTAAAATGCTACCTCTACCTCATTCAATAGCTGTAGGTTTCATAGCTACCACACATTTCCAATTATGTACATGTGTGAAGTTGAATTGTAATCAGGGCATCACTCGGTTATCTTTAGTTAACTTTTGCTTTGTTTTTATTGGTTGGAATAGCAGATGGTAAAACCTGTTCCCAAGAGGATAAAACCAAACCAAATCCATTGCCATTAAGTCAATTCTGACTTATAGGGATTTCCACTGGGTTTCAGAGATAGTAAATCTTTACTGAAGTAGATTACCCAGTCTTCCTTCCGTGGAGTGGCTGATGAGTTTGAACCACAAAACTTCTGGTTAGCAGTCTGATGCATTAGGCACTGTGCTACCAGAGCTCCTTTCCCAAGAGTATACTTTCTAATAACTTCTCTTACAATAGAGAAACATGGTGCATATTTTATATGGTACATATTTATTAAAATAAATATTTGAGAATATTCACTTCACTATACTCTATAATATACACCTCCCAGAAAAATTTGAAGCAATAAATTTCTACGTATATTGTTCTTACATGAAATAAATGTGTGTGTGAAAGATTCTGGGGTGTGTTCCTGTTCAATAATTTTCCCCATTTAATGCCTCATGCTATGTAGAATGTCCTTTTGGTTGAGAAACATCCTTGGCTTGGCAAGTTTTTGTACATTTGGGATAGACACTAACTGAAAGTCAATTCTGTATTTAAAGTAATCTTAAAGTTACTCTTCTAGAGCAATAAATCCTTTTATTTTCAACATAAAAAATCACTCCCTAAATTATCTGATTTGTCAGATTGAGTTTTTATGTATTCAGTTTCTTAAAGCAAGGTATACCTGAATATTAAGTACTCCTTATCTTCTTCTTTTGCTTCTGACCTTAATTCTTTTCCTATGATCTGTGGAAACTGTGACTAATGTGTTGCCATCACTGTACTATTATTTTTAATGTAGTTCTGAATTCTAATTATATTTCTCTTTGAAAAATTTCACCCTCCAGTTCTATACAGGTTTTAACTTTCTTTCATGTTGATGGACAAAAAAAGGAAGGTAAACATTTCAGGTAGAAGATTTAATGCTTTCAGTTCTCTTTACTAGTCTTGCTTTCATGTTTTTGTGTTCCATATAAGCATTTATTATTTTCTTACTAGTAAGACTATAAACAGCCCTATGGAACACTGTATTTAGAGATGAGCAGAATGGGAAGATGGGTCCTGGAATTTCTGAGTGGTTCTGAAAGACCCTTACTCCCCCAAACCACCCATGGCACCTGCAGTTTCATGACCACCATCTGACCTCCACCATCAGACTATGCTCTTTATGCTTTTTCCCTTTCCCCTGTATAAGTCAGTGACCCTAATTGTTCTTTGGATTTTAAACCACAAGTGGTTTTGTCAGCAGGGAGTCACATCTCCACTCCCACTCCCTGCCACCGGCACACACTATTTCCATTTCCTGATATTTTTTCTTGGCATGTTGACTCTATGAGATAATATATATTGTACTTACCATCTGTTGCAATATAAACTACATGCAGGAAGAAATGCCTGTTTTGTTTGCTACTCTATCCCCCAAGCACATAGATAGATGTATAGATAGCTGATATGGAGTTAATGCTGACTCATAATAATCTTATGCACAGCAGAACAAAATTTTGCCTTATCCTACATTATCCTAAAGATTGTCATCACGTTCAAGTCAGTCTCTGAGGCTATTGGGTCAACCCAAATCACTGAGGGTCTCTCTTACCCTCACTGGCCCTTTACTTCACCAAATAGGATGTCCTCCTCCAGTGATTGATCCTTCTTAATGCTGAGTGCAGAGCATGTGAGTTGCACAATGTTCTATTGTGATACATAAGGTTTTCAATGAGTACTTTTCAGAAGTAGATTCCCAGGCCTTTCTTCCTGTCTATCTTAGTCTGGATGCACTATTGACGCCTTTCCATCACAAGTGACTTTGTTAGTATTTGAAATACTGGTGGGACAGCTTCCAGCATTATAGCAACAAGTAGGCCATAACATTATGACAAACTGACAGACAGGTGGTGCCCCAAGCACATAAAGGAACTTAATACTTTTTGACCAGTCCTTGTCAAAGATAGGCACAACCATTGAATAAGAGAATCAAATAACACATGTTTGAGTTATCTCAGAGGAACCCTGGTGATGCAGTGATTAAGCACTCAGCTGCTAACAAAAGGTCAGCAGTTCAAACCTACCAGCTGCTCCACCAGAGAAAGATGTGGCAGTCTGCTTTCAGAAAGACTTACAGACTTGGAAATCTTGTGGGGCAAGTTCTACTCTGCCCTGTAGGGTCATAATGAGTTGGAATTGACTCGACAGTAATGGGTAAAGGGTTTGTTCTTTTTTATTTTTGAACTATCTCAGTGTTATACAATTAAGATTCTGCTTAAAAAAAAAAGATGGCTGGATATTATGCCAAAAGACCAACCTCACTATTGTGGTTGTTTGCTGCCATCAAGTCAGTTTTCACTCCTCGCAACCCTTTATAAAACAGAATGAAAAATTGCCCTGTCTTGCTCTATTCTCACCATGCTTGCTATGTGTGAGCTCATTGTTGCAGCCACTATGGCAATCCACCTCATTGAGGGTATTCCTCCTTTTTAATGACCAAGCATGATGTCCTTGTACGGGGATTGGTCCCTCTTGACAACCCATCCTCATTAGTGCACCTGAGTAAATTTCTGCTTCTCAAGTGTCCTCACCAATGCCTTTTTAGATTCCTCTTCTGTTCTTTCCACCACTCATCTGTCTGTTGTGCTGTGGTGGCTTGTATGTTGCTGTGATGCTGGAGGCTATGTCAGTAGTATTTCAAATACCAACTGAATCACCCATGGTGGGCAAGTTTCAGTGGACCTTCCCAACTAAGACTCGGAAGAAGGGAGAGGACATCTACTTCTCAAAAATTGACCAATGAAAACCTTTTGAATAGAAGTGAAACACTGTCTGACATATTACTAGAAAACTTTATGAATAGCTCTGAAACATTGTCCAATATAGTGCCAGAAGATGGCCCTTCAGGTCAGAAGACAGTCAAAATATGACTAGGGAAGAGCTGCCTCTTCATAATAGAGTTAACTTTAACGACATGGTTGGAGTAAAGCTTTCAGGATCTCCATTTGCTGATGTGGCATGACTCAAAATGGGAAGAAACAGCTGCAAACATCCATCAATAATCAAAATGTAGAATATATGAAGTATGAATGTAGCAAAATTGTAAATAGTCAAAAATGAAATAGAACACATAACGATTGATACCCTAGATATTAGTGAGATGAAATGAACCGGTTTAGGCAATTTTGAATTAGACAATCATATGATCTACTATGCTGGGAATGACAAATTAAAGAAGAATGGAATGACATTCATCATCACAAAGAATGTTTCCAGATTTATTCTAAAGTACAATGCTGTCATTGATAGGATAATATCCATATGTCTACAAGGAAAACTAGTTACTACTACTATTATTCAAATTTATCCATCAACCACTAAAGCCAAAGATGAGGAAATTGAAGATTTTTACCAACTCTGAGTCTGAAATTGACCAAACATGCAATCAAGAGTTATTGATTATTACTGATGATTGGAATGTGAAAGTTGGGAAAAAAAGAATCACTGGTAGTTGGAAAATATGGGCTTGGTGATGAAAATGATGCTGGAGATCATATGATAGAATTCTGCAAGACCAATGACTTATTCATTGAAAATACATTTTCAACAACATAAATGATGACTATACATGTGGACCTCACCAGATGGAACACACAGGAATCAGATCAACTACATTTGTGGAAAGAGGTGATGGAGAAGCTCAATATCTTCAGCCAAAACAAGGCCAGGTGCTGATGGTGGAACAGATCATCAATTGCTCACATGCAAATTCAGGGTGAAACTGAGGACAATTAAAATAAGTCTGCGAGAGCCAAAATATGACTTTGATTATATCTCTCCTGAATTTAGAGATCATCTAAAGATTAGATTTGATGCATTGAACACCAATGACTTAAAACCAGAGGTATTGTAGGATGACATCAAGAACACCATCCATGAAGAAAGCAAAAGGTCATTAAAAACACAAGAAAGGAAGAAAAGTCCAAAATGATTGTCAAAAGAGACTCTGAAACTTGCTCTTGAATGGAGAGTAGCTAAAACAAATGAAGAAATGACAAGATAAAGATCTGAACAGAAGATTTCAAAAACCAGCTGGAGAAGACAAAGTCAATTATTATAATGAAATGTACAAAGACCTGGAGTTAGAAAATCAAAAGTTAAGAACATGTTCAGCATTTCTCAAGCTAAAAAAACTGAAGAAAAAATTCAAGCTCGAGTTGCAATAATGAAAAATTTTATGGGTGAAATATTGAATAAAGCAGGAAACATCAAAAGAAGATGGGTGGGAAGTATACACAGAGTCATTGTACAACAGCAAATTGGTCGATGTTCATCTATTTCAGAATGAGGCATATGATCAAGAACCAATGGTATTGAAGCAAGACTTTGAAGCTGCACTGAAGGCATTGGCAAAAAGCAAGTCTCCAGGAATTGATGGAATACCCATTGAGATGTTTCAACAAATGGATGCCGTGCTGCAGGCACTAACTCTTCTATGCCAAGAAATATGGAAGACAGCTACCTGGTCAACTGAATGGAAGAGATCTATATTTGTACCCATTCCAAAGAAAGGTGATCCAACAGAATGTGGAAATTATCAAACAGTATCTTTAATATCATATGCAAATAAAATTTTGTTGAAGAGAATTCAAAAACAGTTCCAGCAGTATATTGACAGGGAGCTTCCAGATTTGTAAGCTGAATTCAGAAGAGGATGTGGAGGGAGGGATATTATTGTTGATGTCAGATGGATCTTAGTTGAGAGTACAGAATGCCAGAAAGATATTTGCTTATGTTTTATTGAATATCCAAAAACATTTGATTGTGTGGATCATAACAAATGATGGATAATATTGAGAAGGATGGAAATTTCAGAAAACTTCATTGTGCTCATGAGGAACCTGTATTTAGACCTGTTGTTCAAACAGAATAAGGAGATAACTGCATGGTTTAAAATCAAGAAGGGTATGTATCAGGGTTGTATCCTTTCACTATACTTATTCAATCTGTATGCTAAACAAATAATCTGAGAAGATGGACCATACGAAGAGGAACATGGCATTATGGGAGAAAGACTCTTTAAGAATCTGTGATACACAGATGATACAATCTTGCTTGCTGAAAGTGAAGATGACTGGAGCAGTTACTGATGAAGATTAAAGACTACAATCTGCAGTGTAGATTATACCTCAACATAAAAAAAAGGAAAATCCTCACAGCTGGACCAATAAGCAGCATCACGATAAATGGAGAGAAGTTAGAAGTTCTCAAGGATTTCATATTTGGATTCACAATCAACAATAAATGCAGCAGTTAAGAAATCAGACGATGTACTGCACTGGGCAAATCTGCATCAAAAGACCTCTTTGAAGTGCTGAAGAACAATGATGTCTCTTTGAAGACTATGGTGCACCTAATCCAAGCCATGGTATTTTCAATTGCCTCATGTGCCTGGGAAAGCTAGATAATGAATAAGAAAGACTGAAGAAGAGTTCATATTTTTTTCTGGTGTTGGTGAAAAATATTGAAAGTAGCATGGACTTCCAGAAAAATGAACAAATCTGTCCTGGAAGAAGTAGTGCTGGAATGTTCCTTGGAAATGAAAATGGTCAGACTTCGTCTCACCTACTCTGGTCATGTTGTCAGAATAGACTATTCCCTGGACAAGGATATCATGTTTAGTAAAGTGGAGGGTCAGCACAATAGGAGAAAACCCTCAGCAAGTTGGATCGACACAGTGGCCTCAGCTATTGTAAAGATTGTGAGGATGGTGCACTATCAGGCAGTGTTTTGTTTTGTTGTATATAGGGTCACTATGAGTAGGAGCCAAGTCGATGGTACCTAACAATAACAACTTCTCTTCTCTATCTTCTCCTATCCTCCCGTTGTCCACCTCTCTTTCTTTTCTTTCAAATAGGTTTTAATTTCAGGATATTGCAATCTCAGAATCCAAATTATAAAATTTGTCAGCTCCCTTAGGCCCAACACTTAGTCCATTTTTAATTTCTCTGATTGTACTTAGTATGTAGCTAAACAGTGCCAAGCACTTGATTACAAATTTTGGAAAGCAAAGGTATGCTGTAGGAAATTAAACTCCTGTTTTCCATAGAATAAATTCTGCTCAGTTACAAACAACAACCAGGATTGTGTATAGATGCTGAGTTTTGAGTTTCACCCAATATCTTGTCAAAACAGAACTAGATAATTACTACTTATTTCAAAATGCTAAATGAGGAGGTCAGATGTTTTTCCATGGAAGTATTTTTAAATGGCATCTTTTTGATAACTATTCAGTTATGTGGGAGTAAAATTTTATGAGACTCTTTATTCAAACAAATAGTTAAAAAAAAAAAAAAAAGAAAAGAAAATGTATTTTTAAGCATGGTAACCAGTGAAAAATGGAGAAAAGATACCCTAACCCCAGAATTCCAAATCAAGTAGTAAATGAACATACCCAGTGACTTATAAGTAGTGATCACTTTTAAAGCCACTAGGCAATCATGTAAAAGGCAGTTGGAAATTTGGTAATTCATAGAGACACTTCTTTGAGTTTTGACTTTATAGGAAAAGAATTACAAGCCCAATTTTTTTTTCCATTAAGGATACAGAATAGTGCCTGAATACCAGATACATGAGTATAAATGCAAGCCTCTCTTTTTTATGCTGCTTCACAACTATTTTAGCATCCACACATAATATTAGTATTGCTGTTGTTATGTGTCATCAAGTCGGCCCCGACTCATAGTGACCCCTCCTTGGGTTTCCAAGGCAGTATCACTACAGAAGTAGGATTGCCCAACCTTCCTTCTGAGGAGTGGCTGGTGAGCTTGAACCGCCAGTCTTCTGGTTAGCAGTCAAGTGCCTTAGGCACTATGCTACCAGAGTTCCTACACATAATTTGCTATTGAGTCCATTTCATCTCATGGTCCTTAGCCCTTTGCCTCTTCATAATAACCATACCTAGGCAGCCTCCTGGAGACTCCTACATTAAGGATGAGGGAGAATTGTGTGTTAGAGGAAAACTGTACTCCACAGGGTTTTCAGTTGCTGACTTTTCAGAAGTAGATCATCTGTCCTTCATTTTCCAGGTGCCTCTGGATGGACTCTAACCTCCAACCTTCAATTAGCAGCTGAGTGCATTAACTGTACGACCAGGGGCTCCTGAAATGCAGTATATCTTATTTTTTGACAACAATGACTAGAATGAAGCACTATTTGCTCCTCAAGTGCCTTTATTCAACAACATTTACATATTCAAATGACCAGAGAAGAATAAGGTAAGTTCCTGCACCCCCTGCACACCCCACTTCACCCCACCCCCTGCAGAATCTTATAACCTAGCCACCAAAACCCATTGCCATCGAGTAGATTCTGACTCCTAGTGACCCCCATTGGGTTTCCAAGGCTGTAAATCTTTATGGAAGTAGATTGCCTCATCTTCCTCCCATAGAGGAGGTGGTGGGTTTGAACCATGGTCCTTCTGTCTAGCACCCAAATGCCTTATCCATTATGCCAACTGCAGCCTACTGAGAAGAGCATATTTCAATCAGCAGACATAACACAGATTGAGAAAAGAGCTGGATTCCTGGAGGATGTGTGTGCCTGGGTGGGATATCAGGAAGGCTGTCCCTCTTAGGTTCTGGGCTCTTGGGAGGTAGAGACAGAATCATTCTCATCTTTGAATCCCTAGTGCCTATGAGAGGCCCTTGCATCAGGAAGGAAAGGGTTCTAATCTACTTCTGTAGAGATATTGCCTCGCAAACCCAAGGAGGAGTGGCTGTTAGTCAGCTCTGACTTGACAGCAATGAGTTTGTTTGTTTTTTTTGTTAAGGGCCAGAGAAGGAGCTCTGGTGGTGTAATGCCTAAGACATTTGACTGCTAACCAGAAGGGTGGCAGTTCAAAGCCAACAGCCACTCCTTGGAAGGAAGGTTGGGCAATCTACTTCTGTAGTGATACTGCCTCAGAAACCCAAGGAGGCATTTCTATGAATAGGATCCAACCACAGGGCAGTGAGTTTTAAGAGTCAGGGAAAATGCTTTTACTTCTCTTAGAAGTTTCAAGAAAAAAAGACTATTTACATTGGGCAGAATAAGGAGAGGAAACCCATCATGCCCAGGTTTGCCAGCATTGGCTGAAATCTTTAGACCATTGGTTAAAATCTTATGAGTTTTTCCAATTAGTCCAACAAAGTAGTGGACCATACAAACTTCAGCCTACATGACCCTGAGAACAGAAGAGCTAGATGGTGCCTGGTTACCACTGTCAACCACTCAGAAAGGGATCAATGTAGGAGATCCTGAATAGAGAGAAAGAAAAATGTGCAGTAAACCTCAAAATTATAAAAAAGACCAGGGTTACTGGTCTGATAGAAACTGGTGAAACCTCTGAGATTATGTCCCCTAGTCGCCCATCAGGCCTGGAATTGAACTCACTCCCATAGCTTCCAGCACATAATAGGTGTATAAGGTGAACAATTATTTACATTTATTTACACCAAAGGTATACTCCTTAGAACAATCAGCCACAGGATTTTTTGCTCAAGGAGATAGCTCAGAGGTCAGAAATACGTAGGAAAGAGGGACACAGGAAAAAGGTAACAACAGAGAGGAAGTGGGAAGAGTACTGTTACATCATGGGGGCTGCAATCAACGTCATGAAAAAAAACACGTTTGAACTGTGGTATGGAAAATGAACTTGCTCACCCAAATCACAATCAAAACATCTTAAGAGTTTTTAAATCTTAAAATTATTACATTTTGAAATGGAAAATTCTTTGTCTTGAGGGGCTGTTCTGTGTGTTGTAGGATGTTAAACATCTACCCGCAGCTCCTCCCCATTCCCAGTTGTGATAACAAAAATGTCTCCAGACGTTGACAACTATTCCCTGGGGGAAGGAGGAATTGCTCCTAATTGAGAACCATTTGACTGGTACCTTCTCTCAGGATTCTGCTTAAATTTATATTCCTAATGTAATGCAGAGTTGCCGAGACACCAGGACACGGAATTGTTTCAGAGACGTAGTTTATTAGCACTTCCGGGCGAGGTTCTTGTGCCCTAGCATCAAGGCCAGAGAAGTCGCACCCCCGGGCAGTGGGGATAGATTCTTATAGACACAGAGAGGACTTAATTGGGGACACTAAGGAAATGGCAGGGTCTGCACTTAATTAGCATGAGGGGGCTTCACAGGAGGAAGTTTGTCATCATGTGGGACTTTCCAGCCTGGGCAGGTTCTGCCACCTCGGTTGTCTTATCAGGCTGTCTTATCAGGGCCTGACACCCGGAGGAAGCTGCTAACTGAAATGTTGGTAGCTTGAGTTTACTCTGGCCTAACACCTTCTACTTATCATATATTGATAATTTTATTTTACATTTAAAAATTTAACAGTTTACGCATGCTAAATATCATTCAAGGTAAGTGATGTTAAAAACAAGGAACAAGGCTGTTTATATGTTAGTGTTGTTTTATAGCTACTGTACTCATGGTGCCATACACATTGGAGACACACAGTAAGCATTTGTTAATCAGTGAATGAATGGATAAACATGATAGTGGTGAACATGATCACATTTCCCTCCCTATATTCACACTCCTGCAATGTGACTTTATTTATCACATAAAGAAATGAAATTTACTTCCCTATCCCTGAGTCTGACCTGGCCTCTGAACTTGCTTTTGCTTTCACTAATGTGACAGTGTAGGAGCTCTGGTAGCATAGTGCCTAAGGCACTTGACTGCTAACCAGAAGGCTGGAGGTTCAAACCCACCAGCCACTCCTCGGAAGGAAGGTTGGGCAATCTACTTCTGTAGTGATACTGCCTCAGAAACCCAAGAAGGGGTCGCTATGAGTCAGGTCCGACTCAATGGCACATAACAACAACAACAATGTGACAGTAGCAGATGGAATATAAGCAGAGAATTGAGAACTCCCTGCATATTGGGACTTGTTCTATTGCTGCTGGGACTCCTGGGCCAGTCTGCTACAGGATAAGAGACCACATGGAGAAAGGTCCCATAATCCTCAGATTTCAAAACAGGACATCCAAGACCAGCCAGCTCCAGGTGATATTGGCCACAAGTGAGCCCAGCTGAAACCAGATGAACCCAGCCTAGACTAGAACTGCCTGGCTAAGCTCAACTCAATTTGCCAATCTAGAGACTATGAGCTAAAGAAATAGTTGTTATTTTAAGTCACAATTTTTTTGGGGCTATCTCTTAGGTAATAAAATCTAATTAATGAATACTTTTTTTTTTTTTTTTTAAGTAAATGAGGACAAGGCACTGAAACCAGGACATCTCCTTCTCCTCTTTCTTTATTTTTTTTGTGGAGAGTGGGGAGGAGATTGGCAGCAATTGAGCTGAAAATAATGCCAAAATGATATTCAACGTCTTGTTAGAGAATTGAATTTTATTAAGTTTTACACTGAAAATAGAAGGGCTCCAGAAATCTTTAAATTATGCAAGTGTTATTAGCCTATTATCAGAATATTATTATGAAAAAAATAGAGTTGTAGTGGTAAGTGGTCCAATAAGAAAGCTATTAAAGTAATTTAGCTATAGAAAAGACCTGAGCTGACAATGTAGAGATGGAGAACAGCAAGAGAGAGGAGACATTTCCAAGGCATTATGGCTTTTAGATGTTCAGTGATTGTCAGCGGACACCTGAGAGTTCAGTTCTTTAACAGGGTGATAGACAAGGTGGGGCACACACGGGCAAGCGTGATCAAGAAGGAAAGAGTCTTGGTAACATGTCATATAGCTTAAACTAGAGACAGAAAAACCTCAGTGAGACTGATAACTACTTTAAGCTATTTGAAGGGTTGTCGTGTGGGAGAGGGATTAGTCTTTGTCTTGTGTGGCCCAAAAGAACTAGGACTAATGAATTAAAACCACCAGTAGACAGAGTTCAGTTATAAGGTTTGAAATTCTTTGATCAGAGTAATCCTAAGAGGAAGCAGTTAGGGAAGTTTCTTCGGGCTCTAAAAGTCCAAATTTTGCTGTAGCTAGAGAGTAGAAGAACTGTTTTATGTCATGGAAGTGTTTCTAGGGTTCTTGATATTCTATGATACTTATGCAAGCAAGTTGGTTCTCTGTTATTTACTCTGTGAATGGATCAGAAGGACACAGACTATAAACCCCCAAATAGGAATTATTCTAACTTTCAAATAGTGTAATGACATTAACTTTTTTTTAATGAATGAACTGAAACAATAGAGAAAAATAACCTGTCTTTCAAAAAAACCAAAAATCCTACATGTTAATATCTAAGTATTTCACATTTCAGAAATAACTTTGACTTCTTCTTTTCTAACTCATTTACACTTATAGTTTATCCCACACAATTATCCTCCTTATTATATGTTGCCTTATTTTCTATCACTTCAATTTCTGATTTTATAAACATATCTATTGTTATATAGTACCATAACCCATAAAACTTTCTTGTTCCCTAAATGTTTTCTGTCTATTCTTTGTCTTTCCAACTAGATTTTAAGTTACTTTTTAATAAGAACCAACATCTTCATGCTTTTTATTCCAATGGTTTATGAAAGTACTTTCAAATGAATCTCTCTGGTCTAATAAGCATCATGGAATCCCTGTATGGTACAAATGGTTAACAAACTTGGTTGCTTCCTAAAATGTTGGAGGTTTGAGTTCACCTAGAGACACCTCAGAAAAAAGGCCTGGTGATCTAATTCTGAAAAGCCAGCCACTGAACATCCTAGAGAACACAGTTTTACTCTTACACTCCTCAGGTCACCATGAATTAGAATAAACTCAGTAACAACTGATTTTTGGTTTCATAAGCAACATAAATAATATTTTCCTTAATTTCCAAATAATTTCCTAAACAGAAGCCAACAATACACATAGATGCATTCATTAATTTAACAAAGTGATAAATCCATCATTGATGTTATAAATCCATCATTGATATTATTATGTTATAAGTGTTTATAAAATACATCACTCTCTGTCCAGCAGAATGCAAGCCACCACAGGGAATGAAAAATATCTTAAGATCACTTGCTTTTTTTGATTGCTCAGAATGTAGCTTAACAGACAGAAGTACTGGAAATATTATGATTTTAACTGTATAGTGATGTGAAAGGAAATGAATTCAGGCAATAGTAGTTGGGGGTGTTTAAAATATAAGTTGGCTGTGAGGAATGGGATGTACAGAAACATAGATGTAGATGAGAGGGTGAAAATTCCAGGAATTTGAAGTAGTTGGACCAAAAACAAAGATGCTGGGGTGGCTCGGTCGTTAAGCGTTTGGCTGCTAGCTGATGGTTGATGGTTTGAACTCACCAGCCACTTTGTGGGATGAGATGTTGTAGTCTGCTCTGATAAAGATTACAGCCTTAGAAACCCTATGGGGCAGTTCTACTTTATCCTATAAACTGGCTATGAGTCAGAATCAATGTGACAGAAGTGGGCTTGGTTTTGGGTTTTAGTGACCAAAAACTTAGAGACAATAAAAGCAAGGTGCATGTTTTGGCAGAGAGAACACTGTCTTGAACAAAAACAGTGAGTGGTTGATGGAGAGAAGGAGCAAAACATGGGTTGAATTATGTAAGAACTTTCCAGAAATAATAATAATAACACTCAATATAGCCAACACTTATTTATAGAATTTACTATCTGCTGGACACTTTTCTAAATGTGTTACATAGTATGAACTCATTTAGTTCTTACAACTCTTTGAGATAGGTACTCCTCATATCTTTATTTTACAGATGAGGAAACTGAGGTACAGATGGTTAAGTATCTTGACCAAAGGCACAGAACTAGTAAATGATGCAGTCAGGATTAGAACCTAGAACTCTTTGTCTCTTGTCCTTACCTGCATTTGAAACGGGCTGAGATACAGGACCTATGTCTTCCTTCGGGCAAAAATACAAACCATTAAATCATTTATTTTCTCTTATAAGTGTGAAAAAGTGGACAGAGAACAAACTGCTTTTGTCCCAACATCAGACTAGACATGCTGCTATCACCCACAAGTTGAAAATTCACTATTTCTTCTCATCTTATTACATTTCGTTTCATAACAATGTCTGATCATGTTAGTTCCTCTCTGTGTTAGGTCAACCAGTCAGCTGTTTCTTTATTCCTCTTATCCAATGAGTTATGTTAATTGCTTGAGGAGTCATACGTTCCCCAGCATGGCTATGATTAATTGAGAAGACAAGACCTGGGTAAGCAAAGCAAAATCACTTTTTGTCGTCCATTGTAATTCCCCCTCAGGATTTTCCCAGTTTCTAATTAGAGGAAAATGAGCCAGCACCTTAGGTGCACCCTCATCTGACTGTCAAAAGCCTCCTTAGAATAATTTAGTTTACTTCAAATTTTAATTTATAGAACTATTCAATTAAGATCAGAATATAGTTATATGTGGCAATAATTTGGTCCACTAAATCATGAATTTAAACAGAAAAATCAACATGAATTTCATGGTTAATTTAGACTAAACGTAATAGGACATAAACTGATTTTCCAAAACATTTACTTAAGGTATAACACAGCATATTGTTGTTGTTGTTATGTGCCGTCAAATCGGACCTGACTCATAGCGACCCCTCCTTGGGTTTCCAAGGCAATATCACTATGGAAGTAGATTGCCCCATCTTCCTTCCGTGGAGTGCATACATTATGGAAATATGGTTACCAGGATGGTGTACTTTAAGTTGGGTGGAAAAAAAATGCATAGAACGTTTATGTTAATAGAGCAAAGAAATATATAATGAAAAGGAAAATAAAAAGGCTTTTGTCAAGGAAAAAAGCAGAGCCTTATTTATTTAAAATGATCAAGAAATCTGTAATTCTAAAATTAGCATTAACTGGAAAATAACACAAAAATGGGACTCTCCTAATATATTTACCTAATGGTTAGGTGTGGTGTCAATGAGCACATACTCAAGTATAATTCCCAACAATTTAATTTTCATGATTCTTAAATTCTCAGAGTTGGAATGATAATATCAACAAGTCACTCATACAAATATTCCTTTGTTTGTCAGTCAAATGGTGTTCCTTTGGCATAGAGGAAAACCCACAGAGGTTTATCTAAAGATAAAATTTCTCTACTAATTAGCATAGAAGAGTTTTAATTGTCAAACTAGTTGTGTGTCTATCCCACCTCAGGGGGTAGCTCTTATGCTGGGCTAAATGCAGGAGTCTATGGTGTGCATTTATAGGATACATGGGTAAAATACACATCACTATAGTACCTATGGCATTTGACTGCTAACCAGAAGGCTGGTGGTTCAAACCCACCAGCCACTCCTCGGAAGGAAGATTGGGCAATACTTCTGTAGAAATATCAACTTGGAAACCCAAAGAGGGGTTGCAATGAGTTGAATCAACTCGATGGCAGTCAGTTTGGTTTGGTTTTGGATAGGTCAAATATTCCCGCATCTACTTCTGAATATGATAAACAAGGGTCATACCTATTTTATAAGCTTCAAGTAAGGGTTTCTGAGCTATCCTATGGTAGTCTTTGGATTTGTAGTAAAAAAGACCTATTATTAATTGACCATTTTAATGGAATACTAATGTGCATTAAGGAGCCATAGTGGAGCATTGCTTAAGCCCTCAGCTCCTAACCAAAAGCTCAACAGTTCTAACCCACCTGTCACCATCTCCTCTTAGATTACAGCTTAGGAAATCCTATGGGGCAGTTCTACTCTGTCATATAGGGTTACTATATGTCTGAATTGACTGGAAGACACACAACAATGACAATATGCATTAGCTGCCCATGATTTACATATGGACTTCCAATTAATCAGGAGCTCTGCTGGCATACTAGTTAAAGCATTTGGCTGCTAACCAGAAGGTCGGCGGTTCAGATCTGGCTGTGGGAGTAAGATGAGGCAGTCTGCTTTTGTAAAGATTTACAACCTGGAAAATCCTATGGGACAGTTCTACTCTGTTCTACAGGGTAGCTATGGGTAGGAATCAACTCAGTGGCAGTGGGTCTGATATTTTGTTTTGGCTGATTAACTGTTATAATGGCAAAGATGAGCACTTTGACCAGAGGATGCATTCTTTTTGTTGTTGTTGTTGTGGTGGTTCTAAGGAGTGCATCTCCCTGGTGTAGGTGTTCAGCTCATAGGCCTGTCTATTGTTTGGCTGAGAGTTAAGCCATGAGAGTGAGATCAGTTCAAGGCCTGAAGTGTGACTAAAGGCCATAGTCTCAGGGATTTCGCCAGACTCTACCAGAGTGGTAAGCCTGGTCTTTTATGATTTTGAGTTCTGTTCCACATTTTTCTCAAACTCTGTGAAGGATCTCCAATTTTGATTCCTTTTCGAGTGGTTGACAGTGGTATCCAGGGACCATCTAGTTGTTCTGGTCTCTGCATCAGGTGGTTGAGGTTCTCCTGGTCCATTAGTGCTTTGGACTGTTTCCATGTGTCTTTGAATGTCTTCACTCTTCTTTGCTCTGGACAAAGAGAGACCAATTGTTGCCACTTAGATGTCTGCTTACAAGCTTTTAAGACCACAGTCATTACTTACTGAAGTAAGGTGTAGTAGAACAATATTTTTGTATATCATATTGTGCCAATTGAGCTCCATGTCCCCCATGACCATGATCCCCAGCCTATAGCCCCAGAGACCCACTCCTTCAGGGTGTTTATTTGTGGTGAAGAAGTTACACCCTAACTTTGCCTCCTGTTACATTTAAACTGCCCATGGACATTTTTGTAGTATATATACAAATACATATGTAGGAATATCATCTGCCAAACCTATGTATGCTCGTGGGTATATTCTCATTTGGCTATCCATATTTGTCTACCTATGTATCCACCCATAGATTAGTGGTTGTTGTTACTGATAATGAGGTATTGTGTGTGCAATAGCATTTGCCTTTATTGTCTGTAACTTTTGGGCACCTCTCTGTGTCTTCCTTTTCCTTAGTGATATTTTACTAGCCACATGCTTTTGTTATATTGCTTTTCCTTTCACCCATATAAAACCTGTCTCTTAATTATCCATCTATTTTCCCTCCCTTCCCCTCCCCTCTTATCCCGGGTAACCCACAAAGAAAACTTCCTTCCCTGTGTGAACTTTTCCTTGACTTTTTACAAAAGTAGACTCAGACAATATTTGTCCTCTTGTGATTGCCTTAATTCACTCAGCATAATGTCCTCCAAATTCATCCACATTGTGAGGTGATTTGTGTAAATAATGAGGTGATTGTTATAAATAGTGCTGCTACAAACATGAGTGTGATGTATCTATTCGTGTCCTGGATCTCACCTCTTTAGGATGTATTCCTATTAGGGAGATTGCTGGGTCAAATGGTATTTCTATTTCCAACTTTTTAAGGAAGCGTCATACCATTTTCCACAGTGGTTATACCATTTTACAGTACCACCAGCAGTGTATGGGAGTTCCATGCACTGACAATACGGTGTTTTCTGTCTTATTCAATAACAGAACACAGCAAATTCTAGAGAGAGTGTGGAGAGATCGGAACTCTCATACATTCTTAATTTTTAAGATATATCAAGCACACATCACTGAGGTAGAGAGAAATTACTTTTCCTAAATCATATACTTAATTAATGACAAACTGGAAATGGAATTATATCCCTGACATTTTGGATATGGAGGAGGGGACAGGTATAGTGTGTGATGGTAAAACTCTTAAGAAGAATGAGAAAATTTGGGTTTTACTTCCAGCTAATTATAAACTTGGACGAAGCACTGTATCATGAATTTATTAAGCATTTTTTTTTTTTTTTTGGTACAAAGTGCTTTAATTTTAGGGGTTTCAGTTTCCTATACATGTAAATTTAGAAAAAAATAAGCGTATTAAGCTCCCTTATCAAAAAAAAGTATTTCTCAGGGCTAAAATTTCTTAATTCTGTGAATCTTTAATTTAGAGTTTGGCCTATATAACTTTCTACTCATGAATGTGTTTTCTTCCAATCCTTCCTTTATATTTTAAGTAAAATGTCAGTCATCTCCATCACAAAGTTGTCCCTGAAAGATTGACTTTTATTCTAGGCTCTTGAAGTTAAGCAAGTCTAATCTCAAAGCTAAGGCATAAGAGGGCAGCCACAGGGCTTGGTAGCTGAAACCTTCATAGATGATAGCACAGGAAACAGGATGCTGGATTGAGCTGTAGTCACAGAATAACAGTGTACATTACACTTTGAATTGTATCAAAATTTTCTGTTTCCTACAACAAACCATGCAGTATTATTTGTTGTAACAAAAGGCAGAAATGTCATCTGGCCTGTGCAAGCACCCTCAACTTTCTGAGGTCCTTGCCTTTTTCATTCCTTCTCCAAAGACTAAAGTAGTGGTCATTGGCCTGTCCAGTTTGTTTTTTAGCATAATTTATATTTCCTCTAGTTAAAAAATATAGTTCATTTTATTATTATTTTTTTGTCTGTTAAAGAAAAGTTTCTTTCTCTATGGAAAGTATAACTGTATTTTTATTGGCATTATGTGGCCTCTTCCTATAATTAAGAAATCTCTTTCATAGTCTGCTTTGCCACAATCCTTAGCCCTAATGAGTTCTGGAGCTATGAACAATATCCCCAGGTTACTTTTAAAAGTAACACCAATTCAAATAGTAGTGTTTTTCTCTTCTCATTCCTAGTTACCAGAGGAAAGTGATTCTAACTACAAGGTGCATTCCACATCCATGCATAAGTTCCTAAAATCAAGTACACTGAGAACTGCCCAAACATTAGTATCACAGCCAAGCAATGTGATATGTTTAGTGCTCTTGGCATTCATGTTGGAACTGATTTCCTCCCAAAAAGTTTGTTTCCCAATTTATACTATTCATAGTTGTGTAAGATGTTTCTGTGTAATGTTTTTGCTTTAAAGTTAATACTATGAGTACATCTATTTCATATAGTAAAAATTTCATTTTTTCCTTTTGAAGAAAGAAGACTAGGTATGTATAACTTGTGCAGTGCAAATGCAACACACTGCTATCGTGTCAGATAGACTCATAGCAACCCCTCCTGGGGTTTCCTGAGGCGCTATCACTATGGAAGTAGATTGCCCAACCCTCCTTCCAAGGAGTGGCTGGTGGGTTTGAACCACCAGCCTTTTGGTTAGCAGTCAAATGCCTTAGGCACTATGCCACCAGAGATCCTATTATGTTTTTTAAAATGTTGATTCTACAAGTTAAATATCATACACATTTAATGATGAAAAGAGGTAATGAAGTTTTCATTTTTGCAATGACACTATTATCACTTATTTTTTCTTATTGTTACAATGTGCATTTGACTATTCAATCATGTTTGATTATGTCCTAGGTTAAGTTTCCTATTGGCTTTCTGCTTTGCCTGCCTGTCCTTGCTGAAACTCTGTGTGATAATTTCCCCTCTTTAACTTCAAACTGCCCTAAATTTATGTCTTTAGAGAAGTAAAAAGAAACATCCTGGTATCATTGCAAAAGATGATTCAACGTAACACTTTTCTGGGAAACGCTGTTTCAAAGCCTTTTCTTGTTCTTCAGACTGCCCTCTTTGATTATTTCCTTTTCACCTTCAAAGTTTCTGTGTCTTTCTCCTCATCTGCCTCTGTGTCAGCACAGCACTGTCACCAGAATCTGTATCATCATTCTTTTTCCCAACCCATGTGTCGGGTCTGACCTCTGCCTCCCTCATGCCGTGGTCTTTGTTAAGCATTTCAGGATCAAATTAAATTTCATGACAGTAGCCCTCTGGTATTTTTTTTTTTTTTTTTTTTTAAAAACTACCTGGTTAGAAGGTGCATAGTTTTGAACAACATTTCAACTTGACAGCAATCTATATATGATTTATGAAGCATGTTATTTCACCATGAAGAAAATAAAATATTTTTATAATCATTAAATAATTTTCCTCCAAGAGACCTTCTGAGAGCAATAATAGAATCACTATGTTGAGAGGGCTTAA
>NW_006921659.1:11068177-11079672 GCF_000298275.1 Orycteropus afer afer
AAGGGTTGACCATGAGAAAAAAGGGGAAAAAAATTTAAATTTAAAAAAAAAAATTTTTTCAACCAGGATGAGGGAAAAAAAAAAAAGCTGAAAACTAGGACCTGGGAGGGGAAGACTAAAGAATAATAGTAAAAAGGACAAAAGTATTTTAAAACAGACAAATACAAGCAAACTAATCACCAGAAAAAAAGAAAGCAAAAAAGAAAAAAATAATAAAAAAGAGAAAAAAAAATCAGTGGAGGACAGGACAGGGCACAGGCTCCATCTGAGCACACAGACTGGGATGGAGTTCCTGCGGGCCCAGAAGGTGGGTGAGAGTGGGGGATGTCTGAACTTTCATTCACCAAGCAGGTGTGAGGTATAAGAGTAACAAGAGGAATGTCGCACCTTTTCAGTCAGTGCAGGTCCCAAGTGACCTTGGGGTTGCTGGCAAGCAGAATGTGTTTTTAAGCCACTGGAATCTGGGAGATGCAGTTTCTTTAAATATGCAAAATAGTCAAGCCTCTTGTAAACATTCAAAATGGCGGTGCCCTCCGGACAGGCAAAAGTCCACAGCTCAGCCCACTTTTTTCTCTGTGCAGTCTTTCTGCCTATCCACCATCTTACTGGAACTACAAGTTCCTTGCTTTTTTCATTCCTTCTCCAAAGACCAAAGTGGTGGCCATTGGCCTGTCCAGCTCATTTTTTGGAATAATTTATTTTTCCTCTAGTTAAAAAATATAATTCATTTTATTATTATTTATTTATCTGTTAAAGGAAAGTCTCCTTCTCTATGGAAAATATAACTGTATTTTTATTGACATTATGTGGCCTTTTCCTATAATTAAGAAATCCCTTTCATAGTGTGTTTTGCCACAGTCCTTAGCCCTATGGAGTTCTGGAGCTTATAAACAATATTCCCAGGTTACTTTTAAAAGTAACTTCAGCTAGAGAGCAATCCTGTCCTTCTATTGGTGTTCCATTCTTAAGGAATCCTGGAAAGGGAGATCCCGCAATCTTGCCTGTCACCATGTTTTAGTGCATTATGTTATGTTGGTCTTCAGCAGTAGAGGGCATGGCCCATGTGCCATTTTGAGCTAGACACACATTTAGAATATGAGAAATAAGAAGGCTCACAAATGGAAATTTGCATCATGGTATTTGATTTGTTGCTGTAATAACTGTGACCATGAAACAGAACTTCACCATAATTAATTGTGTCCCTATTATTCCATAGTTATTAAGAAAGTAGATAGAGGAAGATTTATGTGGTAGAGCTGCTTGCTATCTTAGATTGAAAAGAAAGAAAATAAATATATTTTGGGAAGGGGACCAACAGTTCAATACCAGAGAAGGGACTGTTATTCCATAATCATTATTCCTGTATTTCCTCCTCTCCCAGCCCACCTTCCCCTTTTGACCTTCTGACATCATCATCTACTAATCTTCCCCTCATTCACATTCCTCCAGCCAAGCAACAACTTACTGTTCTTAGAATTTACCCATGGTCTTCACCAACATCTAGATATGTTTGGCTCCCTCACCTCTGTCAGGTTTTCACTTAAGTATCCCTTTCTTTGTGAGGTCTTTTTTTAAAGAATTCTATCTAAAACTGTAACTGTCTTTGCTATACATACACTACGTCCTACCCTGCTCCTGCCTTGGTTGTGCTTCTTCCTACTTATCATAATTTATAATTAACCCATTTACCATGGTTATTGGCTTTCTATTCCCTCTAGAATGTATGCTCTTCAGAGCAAAGTTTTCTGTCTATTGGTCATCCCCTTCTTATGTTAGTAATCCATTTCTGAAAATCACACATTCTCTGTGGAAATGCTAACTGGGATCCTGAACCACAAAACAAAACAAAACAAAACAAAAAAACAAACTCACTGCTGTTGAGTCTATTCCGATTCATAGAGATCCCCTCGGGTCTCTTGTAGGATTTCCAAAGCTGTAAATCTGTATGGCTGCAGCTGCACATCATTCTCCTGTGGAGTGACTGGTGGGTTTCAACTACTGACTTTTGGTTAATTTCTTTAACCACTGCATCAGTAGGTCTCCTAACTGGGATTCTGCTTCTTATTATTATAAAAGGAAAAAAAAAAAATGTGTTATGTGTCAACCCCAATGGTTAAGCACTCAGGTGCTGTACAAAAGATTTCTGCATGGGAGAAAGACCCGGTGATCTGATTCTATAAGCTAGAAAAACCTACAGGGCAGTTCCACTGTCACATGGGGTTGCTATGAGTCAAAATTGACTCGATGGCTCCTAACAAAAACAATAAAATAAAAATAGTAAAATATTTATATACAAGTAAACAATTTTCATTTTATAATATAATTTAGAACATAAATGCTGTAAAAAGTAATTTTCTGATCTGTAAACAGATTAATTTAGTTGTTAATAAACAGCTCCCTTATGTGAAAGGACATGGCTTTTTTGGAGCCAGAAACACCTGGGACACACATCCCTTGTGTCGACAGTCATTCATTTCTAAAATGTCTACATGTGATTCTGATATTTTATAATTTTCATTCATAATGTAACTTCAGGAGCTCTGGTAGCATAGTGACTAAGGTACTTGACTGCTAACCAGAAGGCTGGCGGTTCAAACCCACCAGCCACTCCTGGGAAGGAAGGTTGGGCAATCCTACTTCCGTAGTGATACTGCCTCGGAAACCCAAGGAGGGGTCTCTATGAGTCAGGGATGACTCGACGGCACATAACAACAACAACAACAATGTAACTTCTAGATTCCATGTATATTGTTTAGCTAAAACCTTGCATTTGTGTTTCAGGGCAATAAATATATTTATTTAAAATAATTTTTAGAAGTATTGATTTTGAAAAGTATTTTATCTACTTCCGTAGTGATACCGTCTTGGAAACCCAAGGAGGGGTTGTTATGAGTTGGATCTGACTTGATGGCAGTGGGTTTGGGTTTTTTTTTTTTCATTTTCTATGAAGTTTGAGTATTAAACGCCTGTTGTTAGTTTGTTGTCAGATGCTGTGGTATTGGCTCAAACTCATCGAGATGCTACGTACAACAGAACAAAACATTGCCTGGTCCTGTGCCATCCTCACAATCCTTGCTATGCTTGAGTCCATTTTGGTAGCAAATGTGTCAGTCCATTTCGTTGAAGGTCTTCCCTTTCTTCGTTCATTCTCTACTTTACCAAGCATGATATCTTTCTCCAGGAAATGATCCCTTATAACAATATGACTAAAGTAGGTGAGATCAAGTCTGACCATTCTCATTACCAAGGAGCATTCTGGCTGCACTTTTTCCAGGAAAGATTTGTTCCTTCTTCTGTCAGTCCATGGTATTTTCAGTATTCTTCACCAACACCACAATTCAAAGGCACCAACTCTTCTTCAGTCTTCCTTATTCATTGTCCAGCTTTCACGTGCATATGAGGCTATTGAAAATACCATGGTTTGGGTTAGGTGCATGTTGGTCTTCAAAGTGACGTCTTTGTTTCTAACACTTTACTGAGGTCTTTTGCAGCAGATTTTGCCACTACAATATGGCATCTGATTTCCTGACTGCTGCTTCCATGGGTGTTGATTGTGGATACAAATAAAATGAAATTTTTGATAAATTCAATCTTTTCTCCATTTATTGTGATGCTACTTATTGGTCTAGTTGTGAGGACTTTTGTTTTCTTTATGTTGCAGGGTAATCCATACTGCAGATTAGTCTTTAATTTTCATCTGTAAGTGCTTCAAGTCATCTTTGCTTTCAGTGAGCAATGTTGTGTTATCTGCATATCACAGATTGTTAATGGTTCTTCCTCAAATTCTGATGCCACATTTGCTATATAGTCCAGCTTCTTGGATTATTTGCTTAGTATATAGATTGAATAAGTATGGTGAAAGGATACATCCCAGATGTATACCCTTCCTGAATTTAAACCATGCAGTATCCTCTTATTCTGTTCAAGTGACAGCCTCCTGCTCTATGTATAGGCTCCTCATGAGCACAACTAAGTGTTCTGGAATTCCCAGTCTTGTCAATGTTATCCATAATTTTTTATGATCCACATAGTCAAATGCACTTGCATAGTCAGTAAAACACAGTGAGATATCTTTCTGGTATTCTTTGCTTTCAGCTAAGATCCATCTGCCATCAGCAATGATGGAACTCATTCTACATCCTCTTCTGAATCCAGCTTGCATTTCTAGAAGTTCCTCACCAATATACTGCTGCAATTGTTTTGAATTATTTTCAACAATATATTATTTATGTGTGATATTAATGATATTTTTAGATAACTTCCACATTCTATTGCATCATCTTTCTTTGCATGGGTACAAATATGGATCTCTTTCAGTCAGTTGGCCAGGTAGCTTTCTTCCAAATTTCTTGGTATAAATGAGTAAGCACCTTCATTTTTTGAAGCATCTCAGTGGGTATTCTGTCAATTCCTGAAGACTTGTTTTTTCACCAATTCTTCAGTGCAGCTTGGACTTCTTCCTTTAATATAATTAGTTCTTGATCATATGCTACCTCCTTAAATAATCAGACACTGACTAATTCTTTTTGATACAGTGACTCTGTGTATCTATTCCACCTTCTTTTGATGCTTCCTGTATCATTCACTATTTTGCCCATAGAATCCTTCAATACTGCAAATCGAGGCTTGAATTTTTTTTTCCCTTCATTTCTTTCAGCTTGAGAAATGCCATGTGTGTTCTTTCCATTGGTTTTCTAACTCCAAATATTTGCCCATTCCATTACAACACTTTACTTTGTCATCTTGAGCTGACCTTTGAAGTCATCTGTTCAGTTTTTTGATTTCAGCATTTCTTCCATTTGCTTTAGCTACTCTATGTTCAAGAGCAAGTTTCAGAGTCTCTTCTGACATCGATTTTGGTCTTTTCTTCCTTTCTTGTCTTTTTAATGACCTTTTGCTTTCTTCAGGTATGATGTTCTTGATGTCACTGCACAACTTGTCTGGTCTTAGGTCACTGGTTTTCATTGTGTCAAACTTACTCGTTAAATGATCTCTAAGTTCAGGTGGGACATAAACAAGACTGTATTTTGGTTCTTGTGCACTTATTTTAATTTTCTTTAGCTTCAACTTGAACTTGTGTATGAGCAATTGATAATTTGTTTCACAGTCAGCTTCTGGACTTCTTTTGACTGATGATATTGAGCTTCTCCATTGCCTCTTTCCAGAGATATAGTTGATCTGATTTCTGTGTATTCCTTCTGGTGAAGTCCACGTGTATAGTCATCATTTATGTTATTGAAAAAAAAAAAAAATTTGCAGTGAATAAGTCTTTGATCTTGCAAAATCCTATCATGTGATCTCTGACATCATTTCTATCACCAAGGCCATATTTTCCAACTACAGATGATTCTTTGTTTCTAACTTTTTCTTTACAATCACCAATAATAATAACTAAGAGCTTAGAGGTGTTTTATCTGGAAAAGTTTAATCAGGGAGACATTTTGTGAAGTTATGACTGGATTTAATCCATTGACCTATTCACAGCTTTTCAAACTATGCTTGGCACATAGTTAAAGGGCCCTGGTGGTGCAGTGGCTAAGTATCTGACTGGTAACCAACACTCACTAACTGATCCTGGGGAGAAAGATGTGGCAGTCTGCTTTTGTAAAGATTTATAGCCTTAGAAACCCTATGGTTTCTAATCTGTCCTATAGAGTCACTATGAGTTGGAATTGACTTGATGGCAATGTGTGGCACATAGTTAAGTGCTCAATAAATATTTGATGAATTAAATAGGAAAATTTAGCTTTCACTAGGTTCTGGCCTCTGAACCAAATAGCCATGATGCAGACTTCTGCTGTGGATCTGTACAAAGTCCACTCCACAAAACTGAAAAACAAGATAGTGCTGTTAAGGATGGGGGGGTCTAAAGATTTGGGTTCTGCTAACTACGGTTTTGTTGATTAGATGTGACCCATGGTAAGTGACAGCCTTCTGGAATCTAGTTTCTTCCTCTGTATGAAATGACTGAGTAGGACTTAAAAATTTCTTATGTGTATTTCGACTTAAATATATTACCATTTGTAAAATAGAAACTGAATATTATTACCTCATTAGGGTTGTTGAGTTGAATAAATGATGATTATATTTAAATCACAGAACAGAGATCACGACATATGGTTAATTCTCAATGAATGGTAGCTATTATTATTTTTATTATATTTAATCTGTACATAATGATGTATCCAAACCAAAATGAACCCAACTGCTAACCAGTCAATTCCGACTCAGAAAACCTCTAGGACAGAACCCTCTGCCTCCACAGGGATTCCAGTGAATCTTTACAGAAGCAGACTGTTGCATCTTCCTTCCACAATGGCTGGTAAGTTCAAACAGCTGATCTTTCAGTTAACAGCCAAGTACTTTAACCACTGCATTGCCAGGGTTCCTAATGCTATATCAGTTTTCTTAATTTCCAGCATAGATTTCGCTGCTGTTGAATCTAGAATGCACCCAAGTGGTTGTTTTTAGTTGCCATCCAGTTGATCTGACTTATAATGACACATGTGTAGAGTGGAACTGCCCCAAAGGGATTTTAAGGCTGTGACCTTTCAAAGCAGTTTGCCAGAATTGTCTTCCAAGGTGGGTCTGGGTGGGTTCAATTTACAAACTTTTGGCTAGTCGTTGAGTACTTAGCTGGTTACAACATCAAGTGACAACTGAGTCTTAGATTTACAAATATTTTTGGAGATTTCTGACAATTGTTTACAAATCGAATGAGTATATAGGCATGTATTTTGTTGTATTGAAAAAAATTATTTTAAAGAAGACATAAACCCTCTTAGACTTTGAAAACGTGTGTTGGACCTTCGCCAGGATCATAAATGGTTTTGGTTTATTCATTTTTGTATTTCTCCTGCCCTTCATTGTATGAATATCTAAGTATGAACCATACAAATTTTCAAACAAAGAAATTCTTTGATCTTGGGGAATTTCTTGATTCAATCCTTATTTTCCTTTTAGAGAGGGTTACTGTTTTTTTCTCTCTTGGATTTCACGTTCCAAATTTAGATGTTAATTCTCTTCTTATGGTGGAAATAGTATATTGCTAGGTAGGGCTAATATGTGTGCTTTCACCTTTTTATGCTTTGTTATAGTGAAACGTATGAGGGTAGCAGAGAATAACTATAAAGCAGAATTCCAAAGCTTCTTTTAAGCATTAATTTGGAAGTGTCTAAAAGTTTGTGAGGATGAAAGAGAGAGATTTGAAATAATAAATACCAATGAACATGTTACTTTCATACTCAGTAAGATGGTTTTTAAATGCAATAAACAGTATGAAAATCAACTTTTTTCTTTTACACTTTTCATTTATGGTAAACTTAATCAAAATAATCAAAAGGGAAAATTTCAAAGGATCAATTTTTAAGTTTTCTCCCCCTACCCATTAGACTTGATCACTGGACTTGATCAGCTCATCAACTGATTTCTAACTATTGTGACTTCCTTTGAATGCTGGCTCTTTTTATGAGAGCACAAACAACAGATGAGAGTGTGTAACGGAAAGATTCTTATTTTTTTTCCAGCTCCTGGGAAACATGACTGTTATGTGATAATGTTGACTCATGCTGTGCTAACATTTTTGAAGACCGTTTAAGTGAGTAGGACAACTTAAATAAATCAAAGAATAACTATGAAGGTTGGGAAGAGCTAGTAATCTGGAAGGAAGACAATAGCTTATTTTATACATATATATTTGCATTAATAAATATTGATACTCACATTCTATAAATTGCTATACAACATTTTGAACTGAAGGTCAAAGAACCATGCAAAAGTGGTATGAGAGCATCAGTTTTTTTTGTACTACAGCTCCCATTAGTAATAAATATGAAAAATAAATATATGTATCTGTGAAGACCTTATGTGAGGATGACTTGGCCATTCATTCAGCTGAGCAACCATCCCCTGTTCTGCAAATGAACTGGGAGTTAGAGAGGTTCTTCAGACAGGAAACTATAATGCACTATGAGTTCCAACAGAAATTGGCAAACTATGAACCAGGGGCCTAATCAGGACTGCCATCTGTTTTCATATGGCCTGTGAACTGAGGATAGTTTTTACCTTTTGAATGATTAAACACTCACACATACATGAAGAGTAATCTTTTATGAATGAAAAACCAAAAAACAAAATACATGGCCATCAAGTTGATTCTGACTCATAGCAACCCCCATTGGTTTCCAAGGCTGAAGTAGATTGCCTCATCTTCCTCCTGTAGAATAGCTGGTGGATTTGAACTGTTGATCTTCTGGTTAGCACCCAAATGTCTTACCCACTATGCCATCTCAAAAACTAAAACCTCACTGCCACTGAGTCGAATTCAACTCATAGGGATTGTTCCTTGGGTTTCTGAGGCCGTATTTCTATGGAAGTAGCTTGCCTAATCTTCCTTCCAAAGAGTGGCTGGGGGTTTGAACCACCATCCTGCAGGTTAGCAGTCAAATCCTTAGGCACTGTGACACCAGAACTCCTTAATATGTCATGACACATGAAAATTACATGAAATTCAAATTTTAGCACTCATAAATACAGTTTTATGTGTGTGCAACCATGCTCATTTGTTTATGTATAACTTTTGCAGTACAATGACAAAGCTGAGTGATTGCCACAGTGTCTGTATGACCTACAAAGCCTAAACAATTTAAGTTCTGGTTCTTTATGGATACAGTTTGCTGATCCCTGCTCTAAAAGTTATACATAGCCTTTGAAATAAATTCTGGTATACTAGGTCATTGTTCTGCCTGAATTGTCACCATTTAGCATTCCTCAGGAATTGGGATTGGTTCTGTTTTTGGTCAAGAAGAATTTAAGTGTCTGTAACTTAGTGTAAAGTCAACTTTGCTGTTGGTGTTTCAAATCTTCTGCCATGATTACAATAAAAGGTCTCCTACCTGCTTTGGGGAGCTCTGGTAGCATAGTGCCAAAGGTACTTGACTGTTAACCAGAAGGCTGGTGGTTCAAACCCACCAGCCACTCCTCGGAAGGAAGATGGGGCAATCTACTTCCATAGTGATACTGCCTTGGCAACCCAAGGAGGGGTCACTATTAGTCAGGTCCGACTTGACGGCATATAACAACAGCAACCTGCTTTGGTTTTTGTGACCAAATATCCATGTTTTATCACAATTTAAATAACTGGGGTTCTGATAATAATAATGCTGTGGATTTGAGACCTTGTCATGGAACCCTGCCATCATTCCTATGCTCCCTGGGGTTGAAATTGTGCTCTACTCTTTTTAGCCTTTCTTAAGACTTTAATGCATCCTCTATGTCTTTATTCTAGTGATTGCATCCATGCCACCTGCTGCCAGATTGGTGTGATACAGTCTACTTCATTGTTAGAATTTTGGACAATTGCTTGAGGCCAGTTTCCTTTGTCATTAACTCCCTGACTTTCCTCTATCCTCACTGCAGGGCTTTTTTACATGGCTTTTCCTAATTCTATGAGTCTAGTTCTTTAATGCAGCCGTTCAAGATCTGGTTCTGGGTAAATTTGGCTATTAGAAAACACTGATAATATAGCTGAGAAGTTTGGGAAAGATGAACCTTGTTGATCTTACCATTAAGGCCACATGGACTGCTGATACGTCCAAGTCCCTATGTCAGTCCTTAGAGCATCATATGACAATGCAGAAGGGAAGATGTGGGAGTCTGCATTTAGAGAAAGGATTAAACAGAGGCTTTCTGATGGATTGAAAATACTTACAGACTTGGCAATGGGTCAAAGCCTTCCTAAAATGAGAAACTTGTGGGGATTTGGCAAGTCTTCTTTTGCTGGTATCCACATAGAATTAATTACGAAAAGAATCAGGGAATATTGTACCATAGGTTGCTTCATTCAAGATAGAATGATGCCAGATTTCTTTATGATAAATAAGAAATTTATGATAAGAAATATGTGCTCAGTAAGTATGGTCTCTTGAGCTTTTTTTCAGATTTCATATGTGAGGCTTCACTTTATAATAGTAGAGGGAGAAGAGTTAGACATACTCGAGTTGGCATTCTGACTACCATTGTGAGCTTGGGTAATTTACTTTAACTCTCAGTGTTCTTATCTGGAAAACTGGGTAATATCTGCTTCATTATGAACATTAATGACATATATAAAGTTACAAACACATTTTTTGTTGTTGTTGTTAACTGTCATTTAATCAGTCCCTAACTCATGGTGACCTTTTGTGCAATTGAATTGGCCTTTGTGATGCATAAGTTTTGTGTGGGCAAAACTTTTCTTCCTAGTCAATTTTAGTCTGGAAACTTTGGTGAAACCTGTTCAGAATGCGGCATACAAGCCTCCAATGACAGATGCATAGGATGCATTGACCAGGAATCAAAATCCAGCCTCCTGTCTCTTAATGCTTATTAAGAATATTATAACTTTGTCCTCTTCATGAGACCAAGAGAAAAACAGATTTTCTCCATTTTCATTGATAAATAGGACAATAAACCTTCCTCTAGAAGCTTTGTAGGAACTCTAGTAGCATAGCCTGACTTGATGGCACACAACAACAACAACAACTAGAGGCTTTGTATAATTTTGGGAGTAACAAATTCATGTCACAGCCTGAGAAGAGCTAGGAAAGTTGGGATGAACAGCAAAAAGAGATGAGAGATGAGAGAAGAAGCAAGACCACCATGATATTTTTCTGACTTAACTGTTGTTTCTATTACTAAAATTTATGAACCTCTCATATAAAAAACTGATACTTCAATTTATACTATAAGACTAATCATGATATAAAGAGTGATATCAGAGAAGGAGATATTTACAAGGAAAATAAATTCTGACCTTAAAATGACTAGTGATGAGAGTTAGTGGGTGAATAGATAGGTTAAAGAGCTTCAGGTTATAAAAAAAAAAACAAAAACAAAGAACAGGTGGGTCACAGGAGTACAACTGCCCAAATCAGGCAATAAAACAAGAGAAGGTTATGCTTTTTAAGAGGTTAAATTGCACTAGGGAATTGACTTATTCCTGTCAGCCCCATCTGAATGGCATGGTTTTGAGTTGTTATGGTCCTATGAGTCTCAGGAGCTTACTCCATTCATCTGAGGCCGAGTACAATTGCACCACACATATTCAGCCTCCAGATGCAATTGCCTGATCATAAATCTCTAACCATAATACTTTGTATTGTGGTAGTAAATTTTCTATCTAGTATCCTTGATTGGCTGTAGAAGGTAACCTCAGCTAACCTGGAATGATAAGTGTGCTTCCATTAGTCAGTAAGGGTCTGTGTAAACTCAGAAAGATTTAGATAAAATATAAAAATGTTGAAGTAAATCAAGTATCTGCTATTCATACTTTTATATTAAGTTTATAAATAAAATTTCACTCTCATAGGGAAAATCTGTATGTATGTCACATTTCATATTGATGTTTAGGAAAACAAGATGTATATAAAAATATGCCACACTACCCTTAATATTCCAGTTTGAAACTTTCAATTGCTTTTGAACAACTAATGTTTACTTGTTGTTGTTGTTGCTAT
>NW_006921659.1:11079962-11097702 GCF_000298275.1 Orycteropus afer afer
CCTCCTCTTCCTTCCCACCCCTGGCAACCAACAAAGAAGGTTTCCTTCCATATATAAACCTTTCCTCGAACCTCCACAACAATGAACTAATACTATATTTGTCCTTCTGTGATTGACTTATTTCACTCAGCATAATGTTCTCCAAGTTCATCCATATTATGCAGTGCTTTACAGACTCTACATTATTCTTTAGTGCTGCATAGCATTCCATTATGTGTATGTACTATAGTTTGGTCATCCACTCTTCCACTGATGGGCACATAGTTTGTTTCCATCTTTTGCTATTGTAAATAGTGCTGTGATGAACATGAGTGTGCACATCTGTTCCTGTACTGGCTCTTACCTCTCTAAGATATATACCTAGTAATAGGATTGCTGGGTCAAATGATATCTCCAATTCCAGCTTTCTAAGAAATCACCATACTGCTTTCCACAGTGGTTGTATCACTTTCACAGTCCCACCAGCAGTGTATGAGAGTCCCAATCTCTCTACATCTCTGCCAGTATTTGTTATTTTCTGTCTTGCTGAACCTTGCCATCAGTGCTGGGGTGAGACAGTATCTCATTGCTTTTGATTTGCATCTCTCTGATGCCCAGTGATTGTGATCATCTCTTCATGTATTAGCTGGCCACCTGAATATCCTTCTTGGTGAAGTCATGTCTTCTGCTCATTTTTCAATTGGATTGTTAATTCCTTTGGTGTTGAAGTGTTGGAGTTTTCTATAAATCTTAGAGATAAGTCCCTTGCCAGATATGTAATTATTGGCAAATATGAATTTATTGCTGTCATATTTGTTATGTGCTTTTCTGTGGTGTTGATTTCTTTGTTCCATATAATTTTCTATGCTGAGCTCGTTTTGTTTATGAATCATGTTATCACTTCCTTTGTTGCAGTTGTTTTAGTATTTGGTAAATATTTGTGCTGGTTCTCTTTTTTATTTTAATGTAAAGGTTTATCATTTTTCTTTGAGGTTATCCTATGATTTATAGTTTCCTTCCCAAGTTTAGAATAGTCTGTTCTCTTTTGTAGTTGTCTTGACATCCCTACCATCTAGATGTTCTGTAACAACATAGTTTTTTCCCTCTTTTTGGTTTGTAGTTGTCCTCATTTGTCAGTTGATGTCTCTGGTTCCCTGTTTACAATCTTGTAGGCTTATTTACTTTGCATACTTCCATAGCTGGGTTGGTTTCTGGGTTATATCATCATGTGTGTTAATGATCAGTTGTTTTGGTTGTTGTTGCTTCTCTGTCCAAAGGACTCCCTTTAGCATCTCTTATAAGGTTGGTCTGGTTTTAACAAATTCCCTTAATTTCTGCTTATCTGGAAATGTCCTAATTTCACATTCATTTTTGAGGGAAATTTTGCTGGGTACATAATTCTTGGTTGGAAATTTTTCTCTTTCAGAGTTTTATGTATACCATCCCATTGTTTCTCGCCTGCATGGTTTCTGCTGAGAAATCCAAGCTTAGTCTTATTGGTTGCCCCTTGTAGGTAACTTTTTATTTTTCCTGTGCTGCTCTCATGATTTTTTCTTTGTCTTTGGTTTTGGTGAGTTTGATGATGATATGTCTTTTGGGTTCTATCCTGTTTGAGGTTCATTAGACTTCCTAAATGGATATACTCTCATCTTTCCTCATATCAGGGAAGTTCTCTTCCAAAAAATCTTGGACAATTTTCTCAGTGGTTTTCTCTTTCTCTTCCTGTTCTGGAATTCCAGTGACATATAGGTTATTACTTTTGATGGTATCCCACATGAACCTCAGGCTTTCTTCATTTTGTTTGATCTTTTTTCTGATTGATCCCTTTCCAAAGAAATATTCAGGTGTTTGTCTTCAATCTCATTAATTCTGTCTTCCATTGCATCAGTTCTACTCCTTCGCCTTTTCAATGTGTTTCTATTTCTGAAAATTTAGTATTAAACTTCTGGATTTCTATCTGAAGATTTTGAATCATTTCTTATGTTTCACTTATTTTGTCATTTTGTTCCTGTATTTTCTTCTGAAATTCTTCTAGGGTTTTGTCTGTGTTTTCCTTGATCTATCAATCCTTTGAAGATACCTAAATATAATCCTTTTGAATTGCTTATCAGGGAGTTCCAATGCTGCTTCTTCCTCAGGGATGTGTTTTGGGCCTTTATTCTTTGTCTCTTCTTTCTCTTGCTTTACCTTGCTTCTTTGTGTGACTGAAATGCTCTGTTGTCTCAGAGGCATTGTGATGATTTTGTGTTTATATTTAATTGATGATTGTATGTTGGAGTGACTTCCCCTTGATTTTTGTTTTCTTTGTATATTATCTACACAAACAGGGTACTGTGCTGTGCTCCTCTATTCACTAATTGACAGCACTTATACACTCACCACTTGTCTCCTTTCCGCTTGTCAGCCTCTATACAAGAGTCCCTGCTGACCTTGGCAAACAGAGCCTATGCTTAGGTCCCTGGAATCTGAATGAGAATGCTATCACTTTAAAATCCAAAATGGTTGCCACTTGTAAAGATTCAAAATGGCTGTATTCTCAGTCACTTTAAATATCCAAAATGGCCACTGCTTGCAAACATTCAAAATGGCTATGCCCTCAGTCACTTTAAATATCCAAAATGGCTGCCACATGCAAACAATCAAAATGGCTGCACCCTCTGGACAGCAGAAAGTCAATAGCTCAGGTTATTTTCCTCCTTGGTTTTCCCTTCCTAGTCATAGGCCAGGAGCTCTGGTAGCATAGTGCCTAAGGCACTTGACTGCTAACCAGGAGGCTGGCAGTTCAAACCCACCAGTCACTCCTCGGAAGGAAGGTTGGGCAATCCTACTTCCGTAGTGATAACTGCCTCGGAAACCCAAGGAGGGGTCGCTAGGAGTCGGGGCCGACTCGATGGCAAATAACAACAACAACAACAGTCATAGGCCATGAGCACAGTCATCCCTGCAGCCCTTGGTGACCAAGGCTAATCTTTAGGTCAACTCTCAGATCCCAACACCACTTGGCAATATTCAGGCTGTTGATCCTGTCAGAGTAGCTGACAGTCCACAGCTCTGACTGTCTCTGTACTCACTGTTTTCATTCAGGTTTTTCCACTGGTTCGTTCTTAATCCACTTCTGTATAGTTCCTTTCAAAGCTCAGGGCTCCAGGACTATCTTCTGCATCTCTGTCAATTGATTTTTCTTTTCTTTGTTAAAGAGGGTCTATGTCGCTTGCCTGCTTATTCCTCCATCTTTACATAAACGTTTTAAGGGAATTTTAGAACACTCAACCTGATTATTATTTTGTATATTATATTAAAGTTATTAAATTTTTTTAGGTGCTTTAAAAAGAAGAAAGAAAAAATGAAGGAAATGTGCATATTATATTAGTAAATGAATTTAAATATTCAAAGTTGTTTATTTAAATGCCACTTTAATTTGTAAATGGAACTCATTGCTAATATGCAATTTAAAATACTGTTTTCATTTTCTGAGTAAAATATTTAATGAACTTTTACCATGTGTTAGATAATGTCCTAAAATTTGAACATTCAGAAAGGAACAAAACAAACCATTCTTTGTATGTTTGTTTTTATTGTAATTTTGGTGAAACTTTACAGAAAAAAATTAATTTTCCAAACAGCAGTTCCTACACATTTTGTATCATGACATTGATTACCATCCCCATAGTGTAACAGCTTTCTTCCCATGTCCTCCCTCCCTGTGGTTACATTTTCCCTGAGTCCTTCTTTCCTATGCATTCCTGCCGTCTGAGTTATCTCCCTGTGCAAATACTGCCCTTCTGATCTCTCATGATTAATTGTTCTAAGGAGTGTACCTACTTGGTGTAAATATTCACCTTATATTCCAGTCTACTATTTTAAAGGAGCTTATCTTCTTGTTAGTGGAGATAGACAGGAAACAAATTAATGTATATTCAATGTGTTGGGCAGACATAAGTGTCTTGAAGGCAAAAGGCCAGATAACAACGTAGAATGAAAGAAAAAGTTGTGTGGGAGAGTGTAAGCTATTGTTTTGTACAAGGTGGCCAAGGAAAACGTCATTTAGTAAAATGACATTTGATCACAGATCTGAAAGGAAAACAAAACAAAACAGTCAACACAGTCTATGTCACTGAGAATTTGTTGCCAGAAAATTGCATTTCACGAAATCTTAAGGGAAGTTTGGAGACCGAAGGAAAATGGTAGTAAGTAGAAACTTGGGTCCTCATGAAAGAATGACAACCATTAGAAATGGTAAATACCTAAGTAAATGCAAATGATTATCCATCTTCTTTATAAGTCATAAAAGCATTTAAAACACAAATATTATCTTGAAGGTTTTGTAATGTATGTAGATGTAATGGAGATACAACCATCATAACATAAAGAATGGGAAAATGTAAAAGTATAAGTATGCAATGTTTCTCTATTTTATGTACCAAAAACCAAAACCAAACCCACTGCTATCGAGTTGATTCCAACTCACAGCAACCTCCATTGGGTTTCTGAGGTGGTAAATCTTTACAGAAGTAGATTCCCCAGTCCTGGTTTCATGGAGTGGCTGGTGGGTTTGAACTACCAACCTTCTGGTTAGCAGTTAGATGCCTTAGGCACTGTGCTACCAGAGCTCCTTATTTTATTTTATTAAATATAATTGGACTAAAAAGAGTTAAGGATGTATATTGTCCCTAAGCCAACTAGTTTTAAAAACATGCTAAAAGGATAGTTTAAAAGGCAACAGAAACGTTAAAATGGAATTCTAAAAATATTCAAATACTTACCCCAGGAAAGGATGGAAAGGAGGACTAGAGGACCAAAATCAGGAGAGTCAAGTAGGAAAAAAAGTACACACACACACATACACATATGTATAAACCAACCAAACCCACTGCCATGGAGTCGGATCCGACTCATAGCGATCCCTCCTTCGGTTTCTGAGGCAGCATCATTATGGAAATAGATTGTCCTACTTTCCTTCCAAGGAGTGGCTGGTGGGAGAACTGCCAGCCTTTTGGTTAGTAGTTAAATGTCTTAGGCACTAGAGGTAGACACATACCCAATAATTGCAATAAGTGTTAATAGATTAAACAGTCCAAATAAAAGTAGATATTCTTGGAACAAATTAAAACAAGCAAACAAACACAAACACAATTCAACTTTATGCTATATAGAAGTGAGATGTTTTAAATATAAATACAGAGATAAGTTGAAATGCATATATGGAAAAAGATATACCCTGCAAACAGTAAGCATGAGAAAGTTGGGGTTGCCATATTAATATTAGACAAAATAGATTTGAAAACAAATTGTATTACTAGAGATAAAAAGGAACAGTCCAAAATGATACAGTTCAATTCACCAGGAAGTCATAACCTTCTTAAATATACATATGCCCTATAATAGAGCTTCCAACGATAAGAAGCACAAGTTTATAGAATTAAAGGAAGAAATAGGCAAGTGCACATTCAGCTGGAGATTTTAACAGTCCCTTTGGGAACAATTCAACTAAAAGAAATGATCAAAGACATAAATAATCTAAACAAAGCCTGGAAGCACAGAGGTACCGCATCTCTTCTGCTGGATAATCAGGGGACGATTTGCTGTCTAGGTTAATAGTCTTTATTGGGTAGCTGGAGAGGGAAGATTCTGGGCTTGTCTCTGTGGATACTTACAACCTCTCTGTGCTCCCACGCTGCTGTTTCTCAGATCCTCTTTTCCCCAACCAGCAAAGTCTCACTTCATTTGGAGCTCTACAAGGAAGCATTTAATTTTAATTTACATGTTTAATTGAGAGTTATTTTACTCCTTCACTGGCCCAGCCATGAAAGACATGAGTAAGTGAATCATTGTTAACTGAAAGTGAGTCTAGGCTTGAACTTAGGCCCTTTCAGTACAAGTGAAGAAGTTGAACATGACAGGCAATGGGGAAAGAAAATTAGGAAACACACCACTAAAACTTCAATATATCATCCAGCCTTTGAACTACAAGAACAAAGACTAACTACAGATACAGAGAAATCGAGGGAGAGAGAAAGGAAGTTGTGGATATTTAGCTCAGGTTATTGTTTTCAGTGATGAACTAGTCAAAGTCATCAGCTGAGAATGGAGAGAGCAAAAAGTTACAATTATTCTTCATTTTCAATGCATGTAAAGAAAACTAAAAATACATATATTTTACTTTTGTGAGGCTATCTGGTGAAAGGGTGAAATAAACTTTCTTTACAACAGAAGATAATCCCATTATCTACAACATCTGAAACATAAAGAACACTCTGAGAATTACAATTGAAAAACAAGAAAGATGAGCTTCACATCAGGGATCAGTACTATTTAAGTTGCAAAGGGCTGTTTTTATTCTCAGATTCCTTTAGGAGGGGGAAAGGCACAATGGAGTTGAGCAGTTTAATCTGAACTCAGAAATGATAAATATATATATGGTGTTTGGCCATTAGATTCAGCTAAAGAAACTTGTCAGCCCCAGGGTTACAGGTGAGGAGAGACCACTCAGGGACGCCTGAAGTAGCAAGCAGGAAGAGCAGGAGAAAGGGGATTAAAACCCAGGAAGCCAGAGAGAAGAGCAGTCAGCCGAAGGGATTAGGTGAGGAGAGGCAACTCAGGCCCGCCCAGAGTAGCAGGCAGGAAGAGCAGGAGAAAGGGGATAAAAGCCAGGAACCCGGACAGAAGAGCAGTCAGCCCCAGGGTTACAGGTGAGGAGAGACGGGGGTTGTGGGGCTGGCGCGGGATCAGGCAGTGTTTCGTTCTGCTGTGCATGGGGTCACTATGAGTCGGAAACGACTCGACGGCAGTTAACAACAACAAAGAAACTTGGATTTGAGATTGTTTCTTATTTTGTGTACTAAGGTAGCTCCTCCTCCCCTTTGTCAATTACGGCACACTGCTCCGTTTTGTGCCTTTAGGATGCCTAGATTCAGTAGTAAGGTATTATTTAACTTTAGAAGAAAAATTGCTTGTTTCTATGGCTTTAGAAAGGACCATGTGTTGGGAAGTTATGAATGAAGAGTTTTCTGATAGGGAACTCATTTTATTAGCAAGGAATAGTCACTGGGAATAAGCTGTTATCGTTTTATAGAATATTTGAGGAACTTTAATAAAATAATTTCTATACTCCTAATATTATCCAAGAATGCCACTTCCTCTGATTCCTACAGTCATCAAGACTAGACAGTATCCTTGGCTAACAAACTAACTACACTTAGAAGCTGATTCACTTATTTCCTTTTTTTTCTCTGACTCTTCTCTGTGTTTCATTTATAATACAGAGTATTTTCCTTGATACTTGGATTATTTCATAAAAAGCCTTAACATTCTGGATATATTTTCAGATTCAGAAAATACATTCTTTACTCACTCATCTTCAAAATGTTACTGTAACACAGAAAGATCTCCAAACTCCCTTACAGCTTCAGGCAAAGATTTGTGAATTGGGACACCACCTAAGCAAGTTTGGTTTGTGTGCCTACTTCCTAGACTGCAGAAAGAGGGTAGAGCTGCAGTAGAAGTGCTGAAAGTGAAGATGATCAGCATTTGTTTCAATGCTTCAGAAATGAATAATATTTAGGGAATATAAGAAGACTGATCATAGTTGCCTGTTGCAGGGGTATTAGGAGAGGGGAATGAATAAGAAACCATTAAGATATTTTCCTGTTTTATCTCACTGAATTAACTGCCAAGGAAAGTTGGCCTTTTCTATTACAGCCATCTTCATATCCTAGAGCCATTACATTAAAGATAGTTTCTATATAATTTAATAAGCCATTAAGAAGTTTACAAATAATTGAAAGCTTACTGCCATGAGATAAAATGGTAATGAAAATGTTTGGTTTCCATCAGTATACTAGACATCATGGACACATGATGTAAGAGAGTTCATCAGTCAATGGTAAAAATGAACAGGTTTATTCAACATCTTCCATTTATTGTTTACAACTTAATTTTTGTTAAAAAATAAATATGTGATGCTTTATGTTATCCTCAGTTTTTCCTGCTGTGGTTAATTATGTTTTTTTCAGACTCAGATGGTTAAGTATCATAAACTCTATTTGATATTTCACACAAAGTTATAAATGATTTCCAAAACATTTTATTAACCAAAATTAGAACTAATAATATTTATTTTTAAAAAATATGTAATTATATGATTTAATATTAATTTAACTGGTTAAATTAATATTAAAATATAAAATTATAACCATTTTGAAGTATAATTTCTATGATTTTTTTTGCATTATCCAAGTCTTAGGTCTATATTAGCTATCTAGAGATTATTATTCCCCTCAAAGATTGTAATGAGAGGAAAATATTTTTGTTATAATGCAACTTTTAAAAATGCATTACATCTCCCTTCAAAATGCTTATTGTAATTTTCTTAAACAATTTTTTCAGAAAGATACTCTAGGTTTTTTATTCTGCTATAAAACATTACTAAATCATATTATACTGTGAGGCAATAGTGCTTTTAAAAACAGATCTAAGTGAAAATTATGTCATGTGATGCAGTTGCTAAGAAGCATTTCTTTGAAGAAAGCTGAGACTTCAAAGACTATTTTGAAATAAAAATGGCAAAAATCTTATTTGAAAAGTCTCTCTAGTTTTCTGATTAGAAAGATATTTTTTCTGCATCAATTATATTTTTTCTTAAAAACTGTATTTAAAAAACTGGCAGTATGTAGAACGCATATTCTTTGTATGCTATCTTTTGTGAGGAATAAAAACCTCAGCAACTTATATTGAAATTTTCATAATTAAATCTTCAAGGGACAGAAAGTAATTCCATGGTTACATCACTATTTCACGAATACCACTTTAGAACTTTAATTCTGAATCGTACTTCATGTGTACATCCCTGTGAACTCTGTATTATTTAAGAGACAATCGTACCTTTGTGGGAATATTTGAGAAAATATTTTAGCTTCCAAGATGAATGGTGCTATTGTCAATATTTGTCTTGAAGTGGGACTATCACCTACTTTGGAAACACTGACACTTCTTTTTTTGTGTGTAATATTTATTTCTTAGAATTACTTATTAGGATAAATTTTTAAAAGAACTTACATATCTTGTGTTACGTCAACACAATAGGAGGAAAAAAATGAGGGCCATCAGCCTTAACTTTGCACAAGTTTTACTCTGTGGCTCTTGACCACATCTCTAGAGTATGTACAGAGAATAATGTAGATAAACTAGTATTTTCTGCTTCTATCAGAAAGGTATCATTTGGAATAACTCCTTTTTTTTTCAAATTTTATTGTGATTTGAGTGAAAGTTTACAGAGCAAATTCACTTTCCATACAGCAACTTGCATACAATTTGTCTCATGACATTGACTACATACAATTTACCACAATGCTCCCCTCCTATATCCTCCCCATAGTTACCTCTTGCCTGTATCCTTCCCTCCCATGCACTCCTGACCCTAAGCTGTCTCCCTGTGCATACATAGCCTTTCTATTCTCCCATGATTGACCTCTCCAAGGAGTGTATCTAACTAATGTAAATGTTCAGCTCATATGCCTGTCTTTTGTTTGGCTGGAAGCCACAGAAATGAGTTTAATTCCAGACCTGAAGGGCAGCTAGGGTCCATAGTCTAAGTGGTTCCATCAGGCTCTATCAGACCAGCAAACCTGGTCTTTTTTTTTTTTTTTTTAATGATTTTGACTTTTGTTCCACATTGTTCTCCCACTCCAGGATCTCCTACATAGATCCCCCTCCAAGTGGTTGATAGTGGTAGCCGGGCACCATGTACTTCTTCTGGTCACGTAATCACATTGGCTGAGAAATGTACTAGTCGCTTGGACTAGTTGTTTCCATGCATCTTTGGTTTTCTTCATTCTTCTTTCCTCTGGATGAGGAGAGACACATCCTTGTATCTATATGGCTGCTTGCACACTTTTAAGATCCCAGTCACTACTTGTCAAAGTAGGTTGTGGAACGTTTTGGGTCCTGTGTTATGCCAATTGAGCTTGATGTCCCCTGTGACCATGGTCTTGAGGCCACAGGTCCAACTACTTTCTCCCTCTGGGTAGCTGGCTATGCCCAAGAAGTGACTACAAACTTGCACTGGTCATCTTTACCATATACCTGGGAATTCTTAAATAGCATACAAATATACTTCTGGAAACATTGTCTGCCAACCCTGTACATGGTCTTGGGCACACTCCCCCCTGCATAGACATACCTAATAGTTCAGCCTGTGAACCCATCTATCCCCTCCTATATCCATGTTTGCCTTCACTGACAACATGGTACTGTATGTTCAAAAGGGTTCATCTTTGTTGTCTGTACCTCCCATGCATTCTCTGTGTCTTCCTCTTCCCCAATGCCACTGTACTGATCACTCCCATTTGGTACATTGCCCTTCTCTTTACCCAAATCAATACTTTTCTCTACCTATCTAACAGTGTTTCCTCCCCTCCCTTCCCACCCCTGGTAAGCCACAAAGAAAATTTCCTAATATATATAAACTTTTCCTTGACTTTTACAATAACGGACTAATACAATATTTGTCCTTCTGTGATTGACTTGTTTCACTCAGCATGATGTCCTCCAAGTTCATCTATGTTAAGTGATGTTTTGCCAATTCTAGGTTATTCTTCCGGGTTGCATAGTATTCCACTGTGTATATGTACCATAGCTTGCTTATCCATTCTTCTGTTGATAGGCACCTAGATTGTTTCCATCTTTTGGCTATTGTAAACAGCTGAGATGAACATGGGTGTGCATATATCTGTTGTCCTGGGTCTCACTTCTTTAGATATATACCTAGTACTAGAACCAGCCACTCCTTCGATGGAAGATGGGGCAATCTACTTCCAAAGTGATACTGCCTCAGAAACCCAAGGAGAGGTCGCTATGAGTCGGGTCTGACTTGACGGCACATAACAACAACACAACAGAATGTCTGGGTCAAGTGGTAATTGTAATTCCAACTTTTTAAGGAATCACCATACTGATTTCCACAGTGGTTGTATCATTTAATAGTCCCACCAGCAGTGTGTGAGAGTACCAATCTCTCCATATCCTCTCTCCATATCCTCTACTCTTTTATAGTTTTCTTTGTATAGACCTTTCATGTCCTTGGTAAGATTTATTCCCAAATATTTTATTTATTTATTTATTGGTAGCTATTGTAAACAGTATTGATTTCCTTATTTCTTTTTCAGTAATCTCTTTGCTGGTGTAGAGGATTCCAACTGATTTTTGGATGTTGAGCTTGTATCCTGCCACAATGCTAAACCCCTCAATTAGTTCCATAGATTTTTTTTTTTTTTTACTGAGTCTCTTGGGTTTTTTGTATAGGATCATATCATCAGCAAATAGGGGTAGTTTGACTTCTTTCTTACCAATGTGGATAACTTTGGTTTCCCTTTCTTGCCTTATTGCCCTGTCTAGGACTTCCAATACAATGTGGAATAGAAGTGGTGATAGAGGGCATCCTTGACTGGTTCCTGTTTGTAAGGAAAATGGTTTCAGTCTCTCTCCATTGAGAATAATGTTGGCTGTTGGTTTTTCATAGATACCCTTTATTATGTTGAAGAATATCCCTTCTATTCCTATTTCGCTGAGAATTTGTATCAGGAATGGGTGTTGGATTTTATCAAATGCCTTTTCTGCATCAATTGATATGATCATGTGGTTCTTTTCCTTTGTTTTATTTATATGGTGGATGATGTTGATTGTTTTTGTAATGTTGAACCATCCTTGCATGCCTGATATGAACCCCACTTGGTCATAACGCATTATTTTTTTATACGTTGTTGTTGGTGTCTATTGGCTGGGATTTTGTTGAAGATTTTTTTGCATCTATATTCATGAGGGATAATGGTCTGTAATTTTCCTTTTGAGTGATGTCTTTGCCTGGTTTTGGTATCAAGTTTATGTTTGCTTCATAAAATGAATTTGGGAGGATTTCATTCTTTTTTATACTTTGGAATAGTTTGAGTAGGATTGGCATCAGTTCTCTGAACATTTGGTAGAATTCTCCAGTGAAACTGTCTGAGCCAAGAGTTTTTTTTTTTTGGTAATTTTTTTATGACCTGTTCAATTTCTTCTTTTGTTATGGATCCGTTCAACTTTTCCACCTCAATTTGTATGAATTTAGTTAAGTAGCGTGTTTCTAGAAATCTATCTCTTTCTTCCTGATTTTCAAATGTGTTGGAGTACAGTTCTTTATGTTGTTGTTGTTGTTATGTGCCATCAAGTCAGCCACGACTCATAGGGACCACTCCTTGGGTTTCCGAGGCAGTATCACTATGGAAGTAGGATTGCCCAACCTTCCTTCTGAGGAGTGGCTGGTGGGTATCCTAATATTTCCTTTTTATTTCAGTTGGTTCCATTATGATGTCACTCGTTTCATTTCTTATTCATGTTATTTTTATTCTCTCCCTCTTTTCCTTTGTTAAATTTGCCTGTGGTTTGTCAATTTTGTTAATCTTTGGAAGAACCAGCTTCTTATTTTTCTGATTTTGTCTGTATTTGTTTTGTTTCGTTTGTTTTCTGCTTTGTTTATTTCTGCTCTGATCTTTATTATTTCCTTACTTTTGGATACTGCAGCTTCCTTTTTTTGCTCTTTTTCTAATTGTTGGAGTTGTTGAGTAAAAGTGTTGATTTTGATTCTTTCCCCATTTTTGATGTGTGCATTTATTGTTAGAAATTGACCTCTGAATACTGCTTTCAGTGTGTCCCAAAGGTTTTGGTAACTTGTATCTTCATTCTCATTTGTTTCTATGATTTTTTTTTTTTTTTTAATTTCACCCTTTGTTTCTTCCTTTACTCAGTTGTTTTTGAGCAGTGTATTATTCAATTTCTATGTATATGATATTTCTTCCTTGATCTTCCTATTACTGATTTTTAATTTTATAACATTGTGATGGGAGAAGTTGCTTTGTAGTGTTTCGATACTTTTGAATTTATTGAGGCTTGTTTTGTGTCCTAATACAGTCTAGAGAATGATCCATGTGCACTGGAGAAGAATGTGAATTGTGCTTTTCTTGGGTGGAGTGCTCTGCATACGTCTATAAGGCCGAGTTGGTTGATTGTATTTTTAAGTTCTTCTGTATGTTTCTGGAGTTCTTTTTCTAGTTGTTCTGTCCCTCCTTGAAGGTAATGTGTTAAAGTCTCCTACTACTATTGTAGAGTTGTCTGTTTTTCCTTTCAATTCAGTTAATATTTGCTTTATGTATTGTTGAGCTCTTTCATTGAGTACACAGATATTTATTATGGTGATGTCTTCTTGGTCAATTGACCACTTTAGCATCATATTGTGTCCTTCTTTGTCTCTTATGCTATTTTTCACTTTGAAGTCTATTTTATCAGAGATTAATATACCAATCTTGCTTTTTTTTCATTACCATTAGCTTGATATATTTTTTCCACCCCTTAATTCTTAATATGTTTTTATCTTTGTGTCTAAGATGGGTCTCTTGTAGGCAGCATATTAACGGATCTTCTTTTGTTATCAAATCTGCGACTCTCTTTCTTTTGACTGGTACATTTAGTCCATTCACATTGAGTGTAATTAGTGATGAGTGAATTTATTGCTGTCATTCTGTTGTGTTTTTTGTTGTGTTGTTGGTGATTTCCTTTTTCCAAATATTTTTCTGGGCTGAGTTCATTTTGTTATCAAGTGTTTTTTTCTCTTTTCTTCATTATTGTTGGTTTTGAATTTGCTAAGCCCATGTGTTTTTCTTCTTTCTGAGTTTGCTTGAGAGGATTGTTAATTTTCTTTGTCCTGAAGTAAATTCTTATCTCCTTCAGTTTGGAACAGTCTGTTCTACAATGATGTTTTCTGTCTTCCTCTCCATTTGGAAGTTTTGTAATTATAACTTTGAATTTATTGAGGCTTGACTCCTATTTCTCTGTGTACCTTTATTTTATGAGCTTATTTTGAGCCTCTATTTCTGGTTTGATTTCTAAGTGGTTGTATCTAGTGTCTTGATTTTAATTTGTTGTTCTCTATTGTGGGTTCTCTGTTGGAAGGACCCCCTTTAGCATTTCTTGTAGGATTGATCTGGTTTTCACAAATTCCCTTTATTTTTGTTTGTCTGAGAATGTCTTGGTTTCACTCTCATATTTGATCGACAGATTGGCTGAATATATAATTCTTGGTTGGCAGTTCTAGTCCTTCAAGATTTTATATATGCCATTCCATTTCCTTCTTTACTGCCTGGTTGCTGCTGAGAAATCAGAGCTTAGTCTTATATTTTGTTCATTGTAGGTGATATTTAATTTTTTTTTTGAGCTGGTCCCAAGATTCTTTCTTTGCCTTTGGTTTTGGAGAGAGTTTGATTACAATATGTCTTGGTGAGTTTCTCTTGGGATCTATCCTGTATGATATTTATTGAGCTTCTTGGATGGATATCTTTTCTTCCTTCATGAAATGGGGGAAATTTTCTGTTAGCAAGCATTTGGCAATTTTCTCTGTGTTTTTAATTTTATATATATATATATATATATATATACTTTCCTCCTCTCATTCTGGTATCCCAATGAGTCATATGTTGCTTCTTTTTATGTCATCCCATATAACTCTTGGGTTCTGTTCGTTTCTCTAAAATCTTTGTTCTGATTTTTCTTCATACATGCTGGTGTCAAGGAATTTTTCTTCTAGTTGAGAAATGCATTCTTCATCCAGTTCTAATCTACTCTTTTGTTCTTCCACTGTGGTGTCTATCTCTGTAATTTTAGTGTTCATCTTCTGGATTTCTTGTTGTTCTTTGTATGAGTTCTAATTCTAATCTTGTTATTTTGTTCTTGAATGAATTTCCTGAATTCTTCCAGGGTACTATCTGTCTTCTCATTATTTTTGTTTATGCGTTCCTTGAGCTCTTGGAGAGTCCTATATATATACCTTCTGAATTCCTTCTCAGATAGTGCTTCGTCTTCTTCCATGGTAAGCGATTGTGATTCTTTAGCCTGGGCTTTTATTTCTATTGTCTTATCCTGTTTATTATTATTATTATTTTAGGTTGTCTGTTGTTTCCTAGACATTTTGAAGTTGTTCTATTTAATTGTTAGTTATATGTTGATTTGTTTCAGCATGTTTTTATGTTTTACTATATCTGAAATTGTGGAGCAGGTGCACTTCTTTGGTTATTGACTTGGTTGTAATGGATCCTTCTCTAGCTCTCTCTGTGTTGGTGTAGTAATTGGTGGGGGAAATGGGTACAAGTCTCTGTTCATAGTGAAGAGGATTTGAGTTGGATGAGCAAGTGTTGTCCACTGTCTTTTGTTGATCCTGTGGCATAGGAGCTATTGGTGTTACCTGTCTACTAGGTGAGGTGTTTAGTATAATAGCTCCAGTTGCCTGGTGGAGGTTTAATGTGCTCCTCCTATTGGACAAGGCAAGGGAGAAAAGGAAAAAAAGAAAAGACTAAGAGAAAAAATGTGCCAGAAGTGAGCCCCAAGATGGAAAGATAGAAGGAGATTTCCACATTTGGGGTGAGATAATTCAGTCAGCAATGCAGACACAGGCAGGGTTGTCTGGGTCCTTCTGAGATGTCTACTGGTGATGATGTCCTATTGTCAATCAAAGTCTCACAGTTCAAAACCAACAGACACCCCACTAGATAGAGGGTCACCATTTTCTGCTTGGATTGAGAAACTGCAAAATCCCAGTACTCGGGTCCACTCTGTGCTAAAAGGGGTTGTTGAAGAGTTGAACACAGGCCCACTGCTGTGTACCCACTTTGGGACTCTGCCTGCTCCCTTCTGGACTCTGCAGCAGCACAAGCCAAGGGGGATCTTGATCCACTTCCCAGTAAGATTATCATATTCACTTAGAGCCCAAGGTTACCTTGAAAAGCTCTTGGTGTGGCTATTCTGAGTATCCAATGCCTGTGGAGTCTGTGATTTTTTTTTTTTTTTTCCTTCCTTCCCACTTCTTTGATCTCTTTGGTATTTCTAGTGACTCCTTTCCATCTTCATCTCTACCAGCTGGGTGGATTCATTTATTTTTCCCAGTTGTTTAATCTACTCTTTCTTTACCTTCACTGTCTCTAATACTTTATTTTCTCATTAGTTGCTCATAACTCCAGTATCATTATTTGTGTCTGTTTTACCTAGATACTTAACATCTCAGTTGGAAGTAGGATCAAACATGTGGGCTATCATTATGACACCATCCTACAAAGACCCTTTCCTGTCTTTCTAATGACCTTTTTCTTTCTTCATGGATGGTGTTCTTGATGTCATTCTACAATTCCTCTGGTCATTGGTGTTCAATGAACCAATTCTAATTTTTAGATGATATCTAAATTCAGGTGGGATATAATCACGGTCATATTTTGGCTCTCATGGACTTGTTTTATGTTGTTGAAAAAAGGTTTTTTGCAATGGCTAAGTCATTGGTCTTGCATAATTCTGTCATACGATCTCTAGTGTTATTTCTAACACCAAGGCCATATTGTCCAGCTACTGGTGATTCTTTTTTGTTTCCGACTTTTGCAGTCCAATCACCAGTGATAATCAACACATCTTGATTACATGTTTGATCAATTTCAGACTGCAGAACTTGGTAAAATTTTCAATTTCCTCTTTGGTTTTGGTGGTTGGTGCATAGATTTGAGTAATAGTAGTATCAACTGGTCTTCCTTGGAGGAATATGAATATTATCCTATCACTGACAACAATGTACTTCAGGATATATCTTGAAACATTCTTTGTGATGATGAATGCCATGCCATTCCTCTTCAATTTGTCATTCCTGGCATAGTAGATCATATGATTGTCTGATTCAAAATGCCTAAAATTAGTGCATTTTAGCTCACTAATGACTAGGTTATTGATCTTTATATGTCCCATTTCATGTCTGACAACTTCTAATTTTCCTAGATTCATACTTCATACATTCCATGTTCCAATTATTAATGCATGTTTGCAGCCGTTTCTTCTCATTTTAAGTCATGCCACATCAGCAAATGGAGGTCCCAAAAGCTTTACTCCATCCACATTTTAAGGTCAGCTCTACTCTGAGGAGACAGCTCTTCCCCAGTCATATTTTGAGTGCCTTCTGAACTGAAGAGCTCATCTTTTGGTACTACATTGGACAGTGTTTCAGGGCTATTCATAATGTTTTCCAGTAATATACCAGACAATGTTTTACTGCTATTCATAAGATTTTCACTGGCCAATTCTTTGCAAAGTGGATGATACCTTCCTTCTGCCAAGTCTGTCTTAGTCTGGATGTTCTTCTGAAACCTGTCCATCATGGATGACCCTGCTGGTATGTGAAATACTGGTGGCATATCCTCAAGCCTTACAGCACCATGCAAGCCACCACAGAACAATGGACTGACAGACAAGTATGTGTGTGGGTGTATATATGTACAGTTCATGGTTTGCTGAAGTGCACTCAGTAGCAATCAAATTATATATAAGATACTTCAAGACTGAGAGCATTTTTTACTCTGATATCTGGGGGAAAACAACATTATCATCATCAACAACAAAAAACTCTGCTGTACAAGTGACGTGGAAATAAAGTGGATAATTTTTCAAGGTTAGTCAATAGTACTCTAGTCCATTTTAATAGATCTGTTAACCTGATAATAAAATGAAATCCAACAGGATTTTTAAATGACTCAAAAGACAAGAAGTAAAGTTATAGTCTGGAACTAGCAGCTGGCAAACTTGCCTTAAATGCTTTTAAGGACAAATTTGATAACATCCCTGATTGGCTAGAGTTCAGTGCACCTAATTCCAATGTGCTATAAACTATTGTGTTAGATTGGGTTCTCTAGAGAAACACAAAAACCAACAAGGC
>NW_006921659.1:11098204-11100140 GCF_000298275.1 Orycteropus afer afer
GGAAACTCCCCTTGGGCAGATTGGCCACTCAGAACACAGTCATCTGATCCCATCATGGTAACAACCACACAGAACTGGGGTCCAGCCAAGTTGACACACAGCTCCAACTATCACAATTATATATTTTTATTTTTGATTAACATTCTAGCTACATTCTTTTCAGACATTTTGATGTGAAAAGTTATTCTATTTTAAGAATAGCACCCATATGATTGTTTTCCAAACTTGTGATAAAATATACACAAAAGTAATCAATTAATATGTTGTCATCAGGAAATTTAATGTCTCCATTAATAATACTTTATAAATCTGACGAAAGTGATTTATGTCAAAGAAAAGCCAGTCAACTTTAGTAAGAATGGAGGAAGCCATTTGAAAAGAATGTGCATGCTACTGGCAAAAGTACTGAATGGAATCAGAAAACAAATAATATATGTTTTTCCAAGGAATATCTACAAGCTTGAGTAAGATGTGCAGAACCAGATGAATTCAGTATGACTTTATGACAATTCCAGAGAATTACATGAGGCATAATTTAAAACATTACTCCTTGAATTTCCCACATGCAAATACATACAAAGTAAACCTAAGCCAGTATAACAATCCTGTTCTCCAATGTGCATTGAAATTTGTCTCATTTATAAGAGTGATAAAATTAATTTTTTCACATGTCAAATATTTATTGTCTTATATTATTCTAGGGAGACAGTGGGATATGGAACAGATAAAACCAGTTTTGACAAGATAACATTCTATGAAAGGTGAAAAAGAAGATAATAAGGAAGCAAGAAAGTATATAGTAAATTTGTAGAAAGCATTTTGGAAAAAAATAATAAAGTTGAGAATAAATATGGGAAGGTCAATGAATAAAATGATGAGGGGAATTCTCACACTGAAATGGTATTTGAGTAACAATTTAAAGGAAGTGAGGTAGTGCGTCATGGGGATATCTAAAGGAAGAGTATTTTAACAGAAGGAGTATCTTCATGAACTGATAACCTAATAAGCAATTTGGAGAGCTGACCAAATGGCCAGAGTAGTTGTGCAAAGTCAGCCAAGGAGTTTAGTAGGAGAGGAAGTTAGAGAGGTAATGAGATTGAAGGACAAATTGCTTAGAATTATGGAGGCAATAGTCAAGATGGTTGGATTTTACAAGGTGTGAGACTGGAAAACCTCTGGAAGATTTTGAGTGGAGGAATGAGCATATTCTGATTTAGACTGTATAGAATTGCTCTATCTGCTGATATTAGGCTGTACGAGTTAAGGATAAAAACAAGGAGACAATTATTTAGATGATGGAATGGTGTTCAAATTGGAGTACATGACCTCAGAGGCTACCTGAAAACCTTACAGGGATACAAGTCTTTCAATGTCCTGACCCTGAATTGTGCAAAATTTATCTTCCAAATAATGAATCTTGGGTGAAGACATTATGCTTGCTCTCCATTCTCATCTCTCATTTGCCAATTCTTTTACTTTCAAAAGGTTTATTTCTTATCCATCTCAAGTTTTACTCAGGTGCATTTCCCTGAAGTGTAAAATGTTCTAAAGTTCAAAATGAAGAAATAGTTTCCCGTATGAAAGTAAAACAAATTGAGACAGAGGAAAGTCCGTACTTCATGTAAAGATCCACAGCAAGGCTCAGGTTCATCTGACCATCTGACCATCTGACCATCTATCCATTATTCAAGGGAATTAATTTGCAGTATATATTCATCAAAATATACTAACTTTGACTTTGGATTCATAAAAATTATTTCCAGGGAGATCTTTCTTAAAACAATTGTTTAAACTGAAAAATCATGTCAGACTTTTCTGACATAAAAGAAGCCTGATTGCTTATAGACATCTATAGAGCACTTCACCCAACAGCAGCACAATATACATTCTTCTCCAGTGCACATGGAACTTTTTCCATGATAGACCATATGTTACG
>NW_006921659.1:11103618-11135615 GCF_000298275.1 Orycteropus afer afer
CCTGATTGGGCCAACTAACTGGTTTGTTAACAAGAACTGATGTTTGTCAGATCTAATATATGAAAGAAATTTTCCTTCAAGTGAATTAACTGAATCTGCAGCTCTATGGTTTTAGTAAAGATGTATTTAGAACCTGCAGTTGGAAGTATTTCATTCCCAAAATTCTTTTTGCCAAAGTAATTTTGGAAATAATTATATTTTGATTTTCCCTTGAGCTTACTAATTATATTTACTGAAATATGGTACTTTTGAGTGAAAGAGTAATAGGTGAATTGAGTAGTTATTTAAAGAATATTGTTAATGTGTTTTTGTGGTCCTTTCCATAAATTAAAGTGCCAAATAGCATAAATGACTAGGAAAAAGAATCATGAAAATAATAGGTTAATATATTTTTGGTGTACTTAATTTTTTTAATTTGATAGATTATTAAAATGATTTTTATGCTGATTTAGTATAGAATTTTTGCCATAAAATTTAAATTTATCATAAAATAGGTCATAAAACAAATCATTGCTAAACTTTATCACCGTACAATAAAATAATATGTCCTTTATGGATATATCAATTAATTGGGAAAAAGCCCTATATTAAAAAAGACCAGTTGCTAGAAAAGGCCATTATGTGTCATAAAGGATAGTGTCAGCAAAAACAAGGAAAATTCTCATTGAGGTGGATGGATAATGTAGCCTCAACCATAGTTTCAAACACATTAAAGATGATGTTGGTGTAGAACTGGGCAATGTTTTGTCTAACAACAATAGCTGTATTAGATTTGCAATCCCAATAACATTTTATATTCTCATTTTTCACTTACTTATGAAATTAATGCTTTCTTTTCATCAATTGTGTTCTATCCAAAAATCTCATAGACGTTTTTATCGCTGAGAACTTTGTTAGGTGATTAAAAAAAAACTCTAAAGTGTCACTGTCCAAGAAAAGTGTAATTCCAAGAATTATATATGTGAACCACATGTGGTAAATATACAATAAAAAAAAGATATAGGCGAAGTTAATTTTAATAATATATTTTATTTAACCCAATTTATAAAAATACTATAGTTTCAACATATCATGGCATACATATAAAAATTATGACTGAGATGCTTTGCACTCTATTTTTGTATTAGATTTTTGAAATCTGGTATGCATTTTACATTAATACATGTTTCAGTTTGGACTAACCATGGTTTAAGGCTCAGTAATCACATGTATTTGTTGTTGTTGTTGTTAGATGCCCTAGAGTTATCTCTGACTCATATCAACCTTAAATATAAGAGAAGGAAACACTGCCCGGTCCTGTGCTAGCCTCATGATCCCTGCTATACCTAAGCCCATCATTGCAGCCACTATGTCAATCCATCTTGTTGAGGGCCTTCCCTTCCATCATTGATCCTCCATGTTACCAAGCATGATATCCTTCTCCAGAGAATGGTCCCTTCTTATATGATGATCAAAGTATGTAAGATGAAGTCCGATCATTCTGGCTTCCAAGGAGCTTTCTGGCTGCACTTCTAAGACAGATTTGTTCTTTCAGCAGTACACAGTACTTTCAGCATTCTTTGCCAATACCACAATTCAAAAGCATAAACAATTCTTTGGTCTTCCTTATTCATTGTCCAGCTTTTACATGCACAGGAGGCAATTGAAAATACCATGCCTCACATTAGGCACAATTTAGTTTTCAAGGTGAAATCTTTGCTCTTCATCACTTGAAAGAGGGCTTTTGTAGCTGATTTACCCAATGCAATATGTTGTTGATGTCTTGACTGCTGCTTCCATTGATGTTAATTGTAAAACCAAGTAATATGAAGTCTTTGACAACTTCAATCTTTTCTCCATTTATCATAATGCTAATTTTGGTTCCATTGTGAGGATTTTTGTTTTCTTTATATTGAGGTGTAATCCATATTACAGATTGTAGTCTAAAATCTTCCTCACTAAGTGCTTCAAGTCATCTTCACTTTCAGCAAACAAAATTGTGTCATCTGTGTATCACAGGTTGTTAATGAGTCTTACTCCAGTCCTGATAACACGTTCTTCATATAGTCCAGCTTTTCAGATTATTTGCTCAGCAAGCAGATTGAATAAGTACGGTGAAAGGATACAACCCTGATACACTCCCTTCCTGATTTTAAAGATGCAGTATCCCCTTGTTCTGTTTGAGCAACAGTCTCCTGGTCTATGTACAGGTTCCTCATGAGCACTATGAAATGTTCTGGAATTCCCATTCTTCTCAATGTTATCCACAATTTGTTATGAACCACACAATTGAATGATTTTCTATAGTCAATAAAACACAAGTAAACATCTTTCTGGTATTCTTTGCTTTCAGTAACAATCCATCTGACATCAGCAATGATATCCCTCATTCCACATCCTCTTCTGAATCCAGCTTGCATATCTGGAAATTCTCTGTCAATATACTGCTGCAACTGCTTTTGAATTATCTTCATTAAGATTTTACTTGCGTGTCTTTTCTTTCTTTCTTGTCTTTTCAATGACTTTGCTTTCTTCATGGATAACATTCTTGATGTCATCCCACAATTCCACTGGTTTTCAGCCACTGCCACTGGTGTTCAATGGGCCTAATCTATTCTTTATATAGTCTCTGAATTCAGGAGGCATTTAATCAAGGTCATATTTTTGCTCTCATGGACTTGTGTTAATTGTCTTCAACTTCAAGTTGAACTTACATATGAGCCGTTGATGATCTGTTCCACAGTCTTCTCCTGGCCTTGTTATGGCTGATGCTACTGAGCTTTTCCATTGCATCTTGCCACAGATGTAGTCAATGTGATTCCTGTGTAGTCATCCTGCCGAAGTCCATGTGTATATTCCCCGTTTGTGTTGTTCAAAAGATATTTGCAAAGAATAAGTCATTGGTCTTGCAAAATTCTATCATATGATCACCAGCATTATTTCTATCACCAAGACCATATTTTCTAACTACTGGTGATTCTCTTTTGTTTCCAGCTTTTACTCCAGTAACCAGTGATAATCAAAACCTCTTGATTGCATGATCAGTCAATTTCAGACTGCAGGAGATGGTAAAAATCTTCAATTTCCTCATCTTTGACTTTGGTGGATGGTGTATAAATTTGAGTAATAGTTGTATTAAGTGGTCTTCCTTGTAGGTGTATGGATGTTATCCTATCACTGACACCATTGTCTTTCAGGATTGATCTTGATACATTCTTTGTGATGGTGAATGCCATGCCATTCCTCTTCAATTTGTCATTCCTGGTATAGTGGATCATATGATTGTCTGATTCTAAATGGCCAAAACTAGTCCCTTTCAACTCACTAATGTCTAGGAAACTGATCTTTATGCATTCCATTTACTTTTTGACAACTTCCAATTTTCCTAGATTCATATTTCCTACTTTCCACATTCCAATTATTAATGGATATTTGCAATTATTTCTTTTCATCTTGAGTCTTGCCACATCAGCAAATTGAGGTTCCGACAGCTTACCCTAACCACATCATTAAGGTCAGCTCTACTCTGAAGAGGTAGCACTTCCTCAGTCGTATTTTGAGTGCCTTCCAACCTGAGGGTCTCATCTTCCTGCACTATATTGGACAATGCTTTTCATTATGTTTTCCAGTAATATATCAGACAGTGTTTTACTGCTATTCATAAGGTTTTCAATGGCCAATTCTTTGAGAAATAGATGGCCTGTTACTTCTTCCAAAATGGGTCTTAATCTGGAAGCTCTGCTGAAACCTGTTCATCATGGATAACCCTGCTGGCATTTGAAACACCAGTGGCATGCCCTCCAGTCTCACAGTAACACTCAAGCCACCACAGTATGACAAACTGAGAGACAAGTTTGTCTCCCTTAGCTCTTCCAAACTGCTCCATTCACTTCCTGATCTCCCTTAGCCACTCCATGCTCACCTGGCTGGCTTGCTTCCTTCTTGGTGTCCCCAAATATTGTATAGATACATATTAATGTAGACTTTTGTATTAGAAATGGGATAAGAATACAAGTTTAACTAAAAAGAGAAGTAATGTAAAAATTTCCAATTACTAAAATGTGTTTTTCTCTTTATATTTTTAATTGGATTATGATGTGGTTTAATCAATAAGACATTTATATCACATAACTGATATATATTTATTCATTTCATCTCTAAATGAAAAAACATCATCCTTTGCAAAAATTGAAACTCATGGTGAATTTTTTAGTTTTTGAGCTAAAAATATTTAGGAAAAATGTTGGCCAAACATGTTTGAAGACGACTGGACTATTTTAATAATACTGCCAGGAAATGAAGGTTGCACGGGTCAGATGTTGAAATGCAATAGTGTTGTAGAGATATCTTTAACTTTGCGTAACAACTCAAATACTTTAAGAGAAAAATATAGAAATGGTTGCTTCTCCACTTCGAAAATAACACTAGTAAAGACATTTTTTGGGTTCTGATTAAGAATATACAATGTTTAGATTCCACAGAATGTTCTAGAGTTGTTGTTGCTTTTTTGTTTTTGTTTTTTAAATAGAACTTCATGCTGTACCTGCCTTTCCCTTCCTGTACTTCCAAAATTATTATGTCTCAATGCCAGTGGACCTCTAACAGTACTTGAAGTGCATTAGCAAGTTGTCTGTGGTGGTTTAGCAGGATTTCAATCTGAAATGGTAAGCATTTTCTCAATATCTTTAGGATTGCCTCCATTATATTTAGGACTCTTTCTAAATTACAGTTTGGTGCTCAACCTGTATGGTATGTATTTTTTAAACCCTCAATCCCTGCCACAGAAAATTGGAGATGACACACAGATCAGATTGTTCTATCTGATTCAGCTTTTGCTTGTTATCGATAGATGGCAGATTAAATGATTTGAAATTGGATTGTCATCCAATTTTTTCAGGTTGAGTGCTTGTAAGTCTAAGTTCCTTCTCATGGAAGTCTCTGAGGAAAGATTAGACCATTTCCTTTTTTAGGATTTCTGTTGATCTCATATCTCCCTATGAAATTTATATTCTTGAAAGGAAGATCTCTTTAGGTGGTGAAACTCTTATTTATCTTAGTGTAACTGAATTCTTATTTTTTTTCCCCAGTCCTTATATTACACTTCCTTTTAAGGAGTATAAATTTCAAGGTATCCATTAGTCTATTCACTTGCTTTAGAATTTTAAAGGATGTCTTTGTATTTTTTGAAGTCATGAACTATAGTCATTGCTAAGATTCATTTAATATTCATGTCTATTTCTGTCAGGGCAGGCCTTTTGCTTTGGGTGTACAGAAACTCTTGGAATAAATTTCATTATATTGTCACTATTAACATCTTTCTAAATATAGAATCAAATAATGTTTATATTCATTACATCTCTTTTATTTATAAAGCCTATTAGACTACTTATAAAACAGAAGCCATTTCAGTCTTTGTTTGCCTGAAACAGTTGGTCAGAGTGGAATGAATAAAAATTTTATATGTTTTCCTTTAGGGATAAGACTTTTATTGATACTGGGTATGTAAATAGTGTTAAGGTGACTCAGGTATGACAAACAGCTTTTTCTCTACCATATGCAAATGCAGCCTGAGATTAGACACGGAGTTTTGACTATAGATTTTCATGCCCCAAATTTTTGTGTGTTTTTTACTTTTTTTACACTGCTCATATGTTTTTGTTAATGTGCAATATTTCCAGCAACATCATAATCTACTTATTGTTTAGAGTTTTGTTTCCTCAACATTAGTTCACTCTTAAAAGCACTTCGTTTGTTCTCAGGCATTTTATCATTATTTTTACTTCTTTAACTATCTTTACATATTCTACTCGTTTATACTGAGCTCTGGTAGCCTCGTGCCTAAGGCATTTGACTGCTAACCAAAAGGCTGGTGATTCAAACCCATCAGCCACTCCTCAGAAGGAAGGTTAGGGAATCTACTTCCCTAGTGATACCGCCTCGGAAACCCAAGGAGGGGTTGCTATGAGTCAGATCTGACTTGACAGCAATGAATTTGAGTATATATATACATATATATATATATATATATGTGTGTGTGTGTGTGTGTGTGTGTATGCTTATATATATATATATGAGTATGTATACTTTATATAAACACGCATATTTGTTATATATAGGTTATACATATAACCTAGTATATTCTCTATAAAAATAAACTTACAATGTTAAATTAATCGATAATTTTTGAAAATGTATTAGCTAAAAATGTATTTCAAATATTCTCTGTGAAAAATGATAACATCATGCAAGAAACCAGAATGTGGTGTGTGTTTGGTAGGGTGAAGACTAGGGTGAAGTTTAGTCATCTTCACAAGCACCTAAAGATGAATATTTTGGCCAGATCCCACAGTTTGTTTGATGGCATAGTTTTATCTGTACGAGGGATGTGATAAACACTTGAATGTGTTTTTTTCATATTTAAAAAGTATTTTGTGGAAATGATTTCTAGAAGAAGCTTCCTGTTATTCATTGCTTTTTAGTTATTATTTTCTTTTATTTTGACAGATACTTGACTTTTCCAAGTCAGGTTAGTATAGAATTTCAGTTACATTCAAGTATAATATAGTCTTTACAGAATTATATGGATTTTGTTAAATTACTCATTTTACTCACTCACCCACTCATTCTGTATTTATTGAACACCAACTCTGTGCCAGGAACTCTGTAGGAACTGAAAATATGAATTTAACTTACAATTTCTGTAATTAAAGCACTTGGTCTAGAATTCTTTATAAACAGTAACCAAATCACTATATTTGCTATCAGATTATTTACATAACATAAGGTAGAAAGTATGAACCAGGCCTTTGTAGACATATTAACTCATATTACCAGTTCTTTAGAAGAAAATTATTAGTAATAGCCTTTGAATACTGTTACTTCCAATATTATCAATTTAAAAAAGTAAGAATTGCTTTGAAATTTGTTTATAGTATAAGAAAATCAATGTCTTTGTAGTCATTTTTCTCTATGAATAGATTTTGTTCAAAAATATCAGATTTTATATATATAATTTAAGATTTGGATTTAAATGGCTTTTGCTACACTAAAATTGAAATTTATTCAGAAAGGGAAAAAGATTTGTTTCATTGAAGATGATTAAGAGGTAGCTTAGAAAAGAATCTCCCAAAATATTTCAAGCAATGTGATGAATAAAAACTCAATATTATTTCTAAAAATCCAGCCTAATGTAAGTGTTCCTTAGTATGTATGCACATGCACACCTCCAAGTATGGTCATATCTCTTGCAATGGCAGTTCACCATCTCTGAATTTCAACAGAATGGCCAAAATTGAGCATCATAAATGTAGAGGTGTCTTCAGGAGGAATTTCACTGTGGTACCATTCAAGAAATTGTTCATTTTCACAATCATTTAAAAAACTAAGAAGCATGATGAAGTCTTTGCTTGTTTATCTACTTCATTATGTAACATGTTTCCTTGGAAAGATGCTGATTTTGTCATCCAATGTACAGGTAGTGACAAAGTACTTTCAATAGCAGATGAGGTTGAACATTGCCCTATATATTGTCCATTCTGTGTTTTATGTGAAACCAGATTTTCAAAATATTTGTTGTTGTTGTTATGTGCTGTCAAGTCGGACCCGACTCATAGTGGCCCCTCCTTGGGTTTCTGAGGCAGTATCACTACAGAAATAGATTGCCCCATCTTCATTCTGATGAATGGCTGGTGGGTTTGAACCGCCAGCCTTCTGGTTAGCAGTCAAGTGCTTTAGGCACTATGCTACCAGAGCTCCCTTCAAAAGATTATACATAATTTATATTTCCCTTTCTTTTTCTTCCCTGATCCATTAAAATTGCTTTAATTACATTTATTACATAGTTACATAGTTGTTATTATCAAATGTTGTGTCTTAGAAGTAAAACCATTACTTTCATAAGATTTCATTTACAAATGGCATTAACTGCCAATCATTATTAAATTCATTACTATGAATTTAAAATTTCAATAAATATTTTAGGATTCCCAGATTAAGCAATCGTAAACTACCCAAGAGGATATCTTTTGTAGGAATGACATTTATTTGAAATTGTATGTTTTGTTCATTTATAAAAAGTTCTGTTAATAGTAACAGAGAATATTACCAGTGTGTGGTTGATTTTTATAGCCTTCAATAATGGAATGCTTTCAAAAGCACACATTGAGACAGCTGTAAACCTTGCTTAAGCAATCATGGCATATAAAGGCTAATGGAATTTAATGAAATCTATACCCTGAAGTAAAGTCATGGGTCAGGTGTTTCCTCTTCTGTGAACATTTCTTTGAAGAGCCTTTTGTTATATTTCAGCGTTTTGTGTTTCCTCCTGTGCATTTAAAGCCTCAGTATAATTGTTTGTTTGCATACCATCTCCAGCAGCTGTATTCTGAGGAGAAAGGGGGCTGTATCTTTTTCATCATTATATTTCTAGCATTTAGCACTTAAAGAAAATCTATGTATAGCAGATATTCCATGAATGTTTCTTGAATAAATGAATGGATAGGTAGCTGAAATAGATTTAAAATTATTTTAATTAATTATATCTTTGTCAAAAATTGAAAATAGATCACTCAGAAAAAAAAAACAATTGAAAGTGCCTATAAAGCATAATGCCTAAGACACTTGACTGCTAACCAGAAGGTTGGCAGTTCAAACCCACCAGCTACTCCTTGGAAGGAAGATTGAGCAATCTGCTTCCATAGTGATACCGCCTCAGAACCCCAAGGAGGGGTTGCTATGAGTCAGAGACGACTCGACAGCACATAACAACAACAGAGATTAAGAACATTTCTTCACTGTTACTCAACTTTGAAGATAAATTTAGAACCTTAATAAAAATTGTTGATACTGGTTTCCTGCTCTTGAGAATATTTGTATACAATTTAGTGACAAAAATAAAAGGCAAATTTCTAGCAGTGGCCAAAATATTTGCTTGTAGTTACAAGGCAGAAGAAGGTCCCAGAGGATCTGTATCAATCAACTTCCTCATTCTTTGTATGGATATTAGATGTTTTCTCAGTGTTACAGAAAGTATATGATACCAGATAAACTCCCTAATCCTTCCTTCTGACAGAAATTCTGGAGCTATCCCTTTGCAAACATAAGGACAATGATTTTTATTCCCCTTAAATAGAGGAAAAACCTTTGTACCTCGCTTGGGATTTCTCTTCTTCTTTTTCTTGCAAACATGGTTTACTTGAAGTAATCATTGCAATGAACCTCAGCTCTAAATTAAAAAGAGAATATATTGACTCAGAATATTAGTTTATTCTTGAAACAGTGAGTCTAAAACTTACTGTGCATTCACATACTCTAAGGATCTTGTTAAAATGAAGACTCTGATTCAAAAGGTCTGGGGTGGGGCCTGAGATACTGTACTTCTGACCACTTCCCAGTTGATGCTGAGGTTGCTGATCCAGCAACCACATTTTGAGTAGAAGGCTATAGAAGATAATTGTGGTGCAGCAGGTACAACAGACAGGTAGAAGATGATACTATTCTGAGATCTGGCTTGCTAAGGTCCTGGGATAATGGTCTGCTACTTCAGTTCTGAGGTTGTACTACTGTTTCTTCACTGTTCTCTGCTCTTGGAATCATTTTTAGTAGTAGAATTTGTGCTCTTTAATTCAATCTGTTCTATTGATTACAGGAACGCAATAAGGAACATGATGTCAGGCCACAGCTTCAGGCCTCTGGGACACTTTTAATCTAATAGCCAATAAGTATCTGTTATAAATAACCACAAATAAATTAGCACCTTTGATTTCAAGGTGCATGTTTTTCTTTTTGACATAAAAACTATTTACTTGCATACTGAAGTTAATAGCCATGGGAAATTACTGAATTCATTTTTTTTAGTGGTACATGAACAGTTTCCAATTTCCTTTGGTATTATGAAAATAAAACTTTTAATGGCTGTCTTCAAGCATTGTTACAGGGATTTGGTCTGAGTTATGACCAAACGCTTTTCTTGTACAGCTGAAAATTCTTTCTCATTGAAAGCAAGATTGCCTTCTAGAACTCAGCAAAGATAAAAACAGCTCTTAAAAACTAAAAGATGTACTTTGGGCTGAGAATTGTAAAGATGGCAGGCTACAGTGTAGGATGATCATTTTAGCTCATTTGTTTTCAGAAGACATTTTCTGTCTGAGTTAATTTAGGGTTTGTTGTTGTTGATAGTTGCCACTGAGTCAGTTCTGACTCATGACGATCCCATGTGTGTTGAGTGTTACGGCTCCATAGGATTTTCAAGGCAGTGAACTTGCAGAAGCAGAACACCAGTCCTGTTTCCTGAGGTGCCTCTGGGTATATTTGAACTGCCAACCTTTCAGCTAGCAGCTGAGTGCTGAACTCTTTGCTTTACCCAAGGACTCCTAATTTGGGGCTTATGGTAGTTATTTAGTCATAAAGGGATTGATTTGTGGAAACAATATGTTTGGTCAGAGAAGGGAGGGGCGTTAGTGGCTGTGCCATCATGATGCAATCACACGTATACAGGTAGTCCCTGACTTATGATGCATTCTAGTTATAATTAACTGCACTTGTGATTATCCTTATTGTTAGTAATATCTACTACATGCAAGGTTGCAATACACGACTTGCTAATATTATCATTCTCAGCTATTCACTTGCAGATGTTTAGTTTTTATGATTTATGGCTTAAAACACTGCTGTATTTATAAGAATACTGCTAATGAAAGTCAATGATAATGAAAACTTTTAAAAAAATGTGGTATTTGACTTATGTCAGAACCAACTTACCACAGAGTCCTCAAAATAGAGTCCCATTGTAAGTCAGAGACAACCTATAGTGTAAAGCTGGTGAAGAAAGTCTGAGAAAACTAGTTTTCTCCCAGAGAGGCCTTGACGACAGTGAGTCTCTTTTCTTTTTTTTTAACGTATTTACCTATTTACACTCAGGCAGGCATGTACACCAAGGTTGTGATCGTTTAACTCTCTGTTATCAAATACAATTCCTTTTAATGCAAATTAGTAGAAAATAAGAGGTCTGACCATATTGGTAAGTTTAAAACTTGTTTTTAATTGTGTTAGAGTCTTGCGAATTCTGCTGCTAAAGATACAACTCCCCTTCAAATGTGAGCATGTTTTAGTTCTTTCATCTGGTGTCTAAGGATCAGCACCTTAGTAGTAATGATCATTGTTAAGTTTATTCTGGAGCATCTTTCTGGAAGTTACCTGATAAGTATTCATGAATCACAAAGACAGATGAATGTTCTCTGATTCATGTTCATCAAGAACAATAACTACTACATTCCATATATCCATTTTGGGATAATGTATGCATGTATAAAAATAAACACAGTTCCAGTTCAATGAATTCTTGTTAGAAGAATGATTTTGAGACTATAAGCCAAGCTTTTGTCTATTATTAACCAAACTACCTCATTAAGTAACAGGGAAGAATGCATTGCAATCACATTTTTAAAAGAGAAATGATTTCATTACAATGAATAGTTTTTCAGAGTTGTTCAACAAGATCAGGAAAATAGCTTTGCATTATACCTGCAAGTATTTGTTTAGAAAAGTATTGAAAAAGCTTAGATTTGCAAAAGTTTCTGTTAAGTAGAACTGAAGTGATTGAAATCTCATTCTATTTCTGTGTGGCACTGTGCGCATCATTTTATTCTTGTTAAACTTTGTGAGAATAAGCTATTTGTTTTTCCTTATAATGATCTTCAAATTGAAGTCGCATCTTTAACTTGAACTTCAGATGCAGATCAAATTTCTCTTTGAAGCAGTTACTGAGGTTTTTTTTTTCCCCATTCTATTCTTGGGAATGGTTAATGCAGGTAGTTGTTACCCCTTGAAATTTGCTACAGTGTTTCTACATAATGGAATAGAATATTTCCTATAAGAGGGAATAATAAAACTAACATACATTTTAACTAATAATTTATTAGTGAACATATATTTTCTGTGTTATATACATTGGAGAGAACATTATAGTAAAGAAGTAAACTTTGTTCTCCCTTACCTTAAAAAATAAATAAATAAAAACCAAACTTGTTGCCCTCAATTCATTCCTACTCTTTGTGACCCATGTATGGGTATCTTTTTGTGATGATAGATTACACTTAACCCACAGCTTTCATGCATACCCACACTCACACCCATACCCACCCACTTACTCATCCATACACACATCCACCCACGAGTCTGATATAACACATACATGCACATACAACTTCCCAATTCATGCTATATTTCCTCAGATTTCTTTTTCCATATTGTTTAGGATTTCCTTTTTATTTATACTTTTAAGCATATACAGTATATTTACATGACTCTCTTACATTTCCTCAGAAGTTCTTCGGGGTTATAAATCAATAGATAGATTAGCACTCTAGAAGGACATCTTTATTTTCATAAACCAAATGACACCCTCAGGCATGCTTATGAATAACAAGTTGGTGATTTGTCATCAGCATCTCTGCTAACTTCCTGCATGGTCTGTTTCCCTTGTTACTGAACCATTCCCCATTCCTGCTCCTGTGTTACGTGCTTCAAATCTCATATAAATATTGGTGAGAGATGAAATTGCAGGTTGGGTAGGTTAACGATGCGGTTGTAAATGGAGACGACCAAAGTGAAGGGAGTTCAAGAAGTGGGTGAGTGGAGATCAAATAGTATTGCACTGATGCTAAAGCATGGAGAGCAGGTGAGGAGAAATGGACTTGAAATGCCCAGGTCACTTTAGCTGTCTTCATAAGCCCCAAATCCAGTTTGACAGAAAATGACTACTTGTTCGGGAAGGAAACAGTGCTTCCCAAGCACAAGCTTTGCAAAATCTTTTATAAGGGCTAGGAGAGTTCAACAAATTAAAGGAGAGGACAGTGTACTATCAGAAAAAGACAGACCATAAAGGCTGGCCCAAAAAACCCTTGAAAATGTAAGACACTACAGAAGCAGTCAATAGCAAGGAATTAGAAGTCCAAAAGAATTCTTAAGTGGAAAGGTATTTGAGTGTGAGGTTCAGGCTTACAGGAAGATTTGGAGTAATTGTTGCATGGCATAAATTGGGGAGCATGGTGAGGGGGAAGGGGTTGAATTAGGGGTGGAGCAGGGGATTCACACAGGAAAGGGACAAAAATCAGAACTGGAATTTTGGTTCATGGAGTGGAGTAAAAATTGTATTTCAAATTAATGAAAGCCTGGCAAATTCATTCCAGTCTTAGATTGCAGTAAAGCTCCAAGGCTGTAGGTTGTCACTGGGGAAGGGAGTCTGGGTCAAGTGTAGATCTGAGACTGTGATTTGAGACATCCTAGGGAAAATGAGGCAGAGAATAATCAAAAAGTATCTGACTTCTGTGAAACAAGGTTGGCATCATGAGGTGGGGAAATTGGGTTCTAATAGGTTGACAAGGACACAAGCATGTTATCAGTAGCTTGAGTAATCTCTCTGTTTTTTTTAATAGTATTTTATTGTATTTTTGGTGGACATGTACATAACAAAACAAGTTCTCATAGGAAAATTTCTACACATACTGTTGAGAGACATTTTTCACATTGTGTCACCCTTTTCTTTATTTCTGTTTTTGTTGTTCTACTCCCATTCACGTAGTCTCATATACCTCTGAATTACTCGTCTATGCTTTAGAGTGCATGTTGACCAATGTTGACCATTTGGTCTCATATAGATGATTTTTTTAAAAAAAGCACAATCTTCAAAGGTTGCAGTCATTACTTTATGAGCCAGCCTGCTACTTAACTAAAAGGTGGCTTTAGGGGATAGTTGTGGCTCAGGGCCTAAAGAATATCTCAGGGCAATGGCCTCTAGGGGTCCTCCTATCTCAGTGAGCCCAGGAAGTCTGGGGTTTTTGAGAATTTGAAGTTTCATTCCACATTTTCTTCCTTTCTATCAGGATCCACCTGTTGTGGCCCATATCAGGATATTCAGTAGTGGTAGCTGGGCACCATCTATGTTTTTTTTTTTTTTTGGTTGCAGGGCAGAAGAGGCTATGGCTCATGGAGACAATTGGTCTCACACCTGTTCTTTCTCCAAATATTGGGTTTCCTGCTTTCTCTTTCTCCACATGAGTAAGAGAGCAATAGTTGTGTCTTAGATGGCTACTCACAAAGCTCTTAAGACTTTAGACACTACTCACCAGACTAGGATATAGAACATGGATTTATGAACTATATTGTGCCAGTTGACTGAGTTATCCCATGAAATATGACTGTGTCTTCAAACCATGAAAACTAATCCTGTGAAGTGATTGGCTATGTCTAAATAGTATCAGATTCTGTGAGCCTTATTTGTTTTTTTAATAGACATATACATATATATATACATATATTTATATGTATATACCTACACACACACACATAAATATGTATGTATTTTGTTTGCTGCTATTGCAAAATTATTTATAACTTTCTGTGCATGTTTGTCTTGTACTTTTGCATATAATGCACCCACATAAACAGCAATACATGTAATAAATGTTGTGTGCAAAGGGAACTGACTATGAGGGAGTTGCATGGTTTACAAATACAATATAATGTGCACATTATTTGTGTAAAAATATGGCATATAACCTAAAACCATAAGTCACTTTGGTTAATCAGTGCATATTTCTCCCACATGTGATATTAAATTTTCATCACCATAAATAAAAAAGACTAGATAGGAGCTCTGGTAGCATAGTGGCTAAAGCACTTGACTGCTAACCAGAAGGCTGGCGGTTCAAACCCACTAGCCACTCCTTGGAAGGAAGGTTGGGCAATCCTACTTCCGCAGTGATGCTGCCTCGGAAACCCAAGGAGGGGTTGCTATGAGTCAGGGCTGACTCGACGGCACATAACAACAACAACAACAGTGTCTAGATGGCATAGTGTCTAAGGCATTTGACTGCTAACCAGAAGCCTGGTGGTTCAAACCAAGCAGCCACTCCTCAGAAGGAAGATTGGACAATGTACTTCCATAGAGATACCGCCTCAGAAACCCAAGAAGGGGTTGCTATGAGTCAAATTGACTTTACTACAGTGAATTTGGTTTGTTTTTTAGGTTTTTTCCATCTTTTGACTATTGTGAATAGTGCTCCAATGAACATCAGTGTGCTTGTATCTTTTCAAATCCCTTCTATTAGATTTTGAGGGTATATACTAAAGAGTGGAATTGGTGGGTCATGAGGTATTTCTATTTCTAGGTTTTGAGGAATTGCTATATTGTTTTCCACAGTGATTGTATCATTTTACATTCCCAATAGCAAGGAAAAAGGATTCCAGCCTCCTCACAACCTTGCCAACATTGATGTTTTCTGTTTTTTAATCAATGCCATTTTAGCAGGGGTGAAATTGTATCTCATTGTATTCTGATTTGCATCTTTCTAATGCCAAAAGAGTGGTGGTTCAAACCCACAAGCAACTCCTTGGAAGGAAGATTAGATGATCTACTTCTGTAGTTATACTGCCTTAGAAATCCAAGGAGGGATCACTAGGAGTCAGACTTGACTCCATGAGAGTGAGTTTGCTTTGGAATTGTTAACAAGAGAGAGCATTTCTTCATGTGTTTGTTGGTTGCTTGACTATCTTCTTTGATGAAGGATTTTATCAGTTTCTTTGTGTCTATGAGGTTAAGGAACAACTGGTCAGTCAGGAGTTCAGAACTTTTCAAGTGGATAGTGAAGGGCTTTGCCGAGTACTTTGCAATTCATCTCTAGTGTCTGGAGTGCCAAGGTCCTTTCCAAGAAATTGCTTGATAGTAATACTGATCTTTAGTTCTAGGGTAGGATGAGGGGTATGCAAATATTTAGTGTTCAAGGCAAATAACTTGGATGGTAAAATTGTGTTTTGTATGGGTAAATTTATAGTTTACAGATAAATAGATAAGAATAGCTCAGTGAACTATTCTCAATTTGAAAATTTCTACAGTGTTGGTTTTCTTCTATAACTCTCATTGACTGAAGCATTATTAAATCATGAGTATACTAAACTGAAGCATTTTATGAGAAGACCCACTATGATGTGATGCTATGTGGTTAAGTAGTGAATAGCTTGGGTTGTATCTCTATTGGATTCAATCAGTGCTGTTCAAGGCCTCAGAGTTGCCATCTGAGAGTTCAAAGCAGAAACATCATGACACTTGCTCCATCTGAGGCACTCAGACTGATGGCGTAATCTGTACTGTAGGAAAAATTAAGCAAAAAATAAATAAATAAAATTCTTATGATTAAGACAATTAAACAATATCACAGAAAAACAAAACTCTCTCAATTCAAATTGTTTCCATGACATATGTAAATATTTAGATGGGTAAACATGAAGATAGTAACAAGAGAATTAATATTCCTCAAATTTCCATGTGCTCATGAATGGAATAATCATTAGTGTTAGAGAAAACATACTAAAATATTGAGGTATTCTAAAGAGAAGGACAGGAAGCAGTGATGGAAATTGGAGTCTATATAAGGAAAATGCCTCTTTCCATAAAATAATTAGGCAGAACTTTCCCTTCTCTCTACAAATGTTTGTTCATTCTTTCTGTATTCCCCAAAGTAAACTAGGAAGCTCATCATGTACTTGTGCAAGTTGCTTTGAGTGTCTCAGAATCTCTGCATTATCATCTTTTCCTAAAACATTGACTCTCATTATTTTTTTTTTTACCCCTGGAGGAATGAGCTTCTTCTCAATGTACATAATTTGCAGCCAGAGAATAGTGTGGCACAGTTGTTCACTAAGAACCTCCTTGTCTTGGCGGACTTGGTAAACGCAACAATTCAATGCACTGCCGTGGAGTCAGATCTGACTCATAGCAACCCTGTTAAACTGGGTGAGACAGACATGGCCCATTAAAGGGAATCAACAGACCCTAGCATGCTGAAGAAAGAGAAAATTCCAAACAGGCCCTCTGAATTGATCTAGCGTAGCCAAGTGTACCTTTAGGGGATTGCCTTTTGTTTACTTTGGTGTTTCTGGTACAACCTGTATCCTCTCAGCTCCTTGTTCTTAATCTGTAGCAAATATTTTCTTTGCTGATTGCTTTTGTTAAATCCTCAAATTCTGACATGCTTAACTTGTCAGGAGTTTTATTTTCATGTCCCTGTTCCACTCTGTGACAAAGCCATTTACCATGTGTCTAACATTTTTAATTAGCAAAATATAAAATATATCAGAATTTTTCAGATTTAATGTTTGTTTGCCAGTGACATTTTTATATGTGCTATGTAGTAAATATATCTATCAATATTATGATATTTTTGTACAATGTTTAGGTATTAAAGAGTTCAGAAAAGAACATATTAAAAAATTTTGTGGAAAGTTTTCAAAAAGCAAGGATCATTTGTAAGCAAAGAAGGACATTGTATAATCTAATGATAGAGCCTGTACATATGATCACCACTAAGGTCAGAAAGAGGAATCATGAAGACTAATTTCGGTAGACCATACATGTTCAATGATACAGAAAAGATAACCATACTAGATAATGAAAAGATTTTACAAGTTTGGATATATGAAAGGACTCAGACTGCACGGACCCTACTCACATGAAGCTTTTATTTAAAGGCAAAGAATACAGTCCAGCAAGAGAGAGAGATAGAGAGCAAGTAAACATTGAGGGTTCAAGAGATATCCAGGCATAAACTCATATTTACACGAGACACATTTTGTCTCTGAAATAAATCACTCTATATAAAGAATCTTGGCTTTGGGTGAGCTCAATGCAGAAGTTCTCAATGGTATCCTGTAGCAATGCCAGATTAACAGGTTACAACAGGGGAAAACCATCAATGAACATACTGGCCCTAGAAGTCCTCAGGGGAGTTGTTTCAGACTTTAAACTTCACTTCATAAATCTCATTGCCCTAATTTGGCCAAGGGTCCAAGTCAACAGCCATGGTGCCCCACAGATAAAATAGACCTTTCTCAGTCTAATTGTAAGTTTGCCTTACCCTATACAGATACTGGAGCTCTGGTAGCATAGTGGCTAAGACACTTGCCTGCTAACCAGACGGCTGGCGGTTCAAACCCACCAACCACTCCTCGGAAGGAAGGTTGGGCAATCCTACTTCCATAGTGATACTGCCTCGGAAACCCAAGGAGGGGTCGCTGTGAGTCGGGTTTGACTCGACGGCACATAACAACAACAACAACATACAGATACTTACATTTTCATGTGCTCCAGGAGAAATATTTGAATATGTAGTTAATAAAATTAGGGATAAATTCTCCAAGGGAAGAAAAGATGAATCTTCACAAAATTCTAGAATTAGAAATATACCTCAGGAAACTAAGCTGGCGCTAGGATGCAGATTTCCTATATTTAATTTCAATATTTTTCCATTAATCTCCACTGTAACTCCTTCCTATTTAATAAAAATGCTTTTCTTTTAAGTATGAGACTGGTTCAATGTCAAACCTATCTTTGTTATAAAACCCAAAATATACCTTCCCCAATACTTTACTCAAAACATGACTAAACAACAAAATTCACAGGACAAAAAAAAAAAAAAAAATACACCAAACAATAAATAATACCATATTCATATTAACATATATTCACTATTTTATTAGTGAAAATGCATTATCATAAAAGTAACTGAAATGAAAATTTGAAAGGTAGTATTTTATATTTAAGATACATTGCAAAGATAGTAGATACATGACATACTTAAAGTTGTTTTCAGTCATCCCTACAATCCCATCTTCACTTTCTCTTCTTCATCATTTCAGAAGACACTGATACCATGAGAATGCATTTCAGGTCTCTTGTGGAGGTGAGAAGCAATCCGATAACCCTGTTTATATAAAAGTATGAGGCACTTGATTTGTTTCTCTTCTAGGAGTACTTGTGTTCTAAATAGGGACAGAGAATGAGGGAAATAACCTGAAATAAAACTGTGGCCTCCTGAGGGCACCTTGACCAGGCTCAAGATCTTATTTTTATCATCAAGTAAAATTATCTCCTACTCAAAAGAAAATGTTGGTGCTAAACTTTTCTCTCAGAAAACAGTGGACAAAATGGAGTTTTCACTTTTATTTCCAAACTTTATTCTAAACTCTACTAGAATTATGAAAAAGTTACATATTATAAAAGAAACTTCAGTAACAGAGTACTCAAATTATATCTGAGCCCTAACTTGCAGCGAAGGAAGTATTTTCTTTTCTTGAATATGCTAAGTGTACACAGATACCTTTATTGTGCATAACTTTACTGCACTTTGTAGATATTACCTTTTTTAAAAATTAGAAGTTTGTGGTAACCCTGCATTGAACAAGTCTATTGGGGCTATTTTTCCAACAGCATGTGTCACTTCATGTCTTTGTGTCACATTTTGTTAATTCTTAAAATATTTTAAACTTATTCATAATGCTATTGTACATTTAATTGACTGCAGTTTAATGTTAACATAACTTTTATATGGACTGAGAAACCAAAAAATTCATGTGACTCGCTTTGTTGCAGTATTTACTTTATTGTAGTGGTCTGGAACCGAAACCGCAATATCGCTGAGGTATACCTGTGGGTAAACACTTGATTTGGAAATAGGGTTATCTGAGCATTTTAATTTTTCTCTAGAAGTTCTGAAAGAATCAACTCCTAGGTTTCACACTATGAGAAATAAGGCTTTACGCAAATCTGTGACACACTCAGTTAATTTCTGAAAGAAAAAATGGTTTATTTTAAGTAAGGAGCAGTTTGTCATTGAGTTGCAACCTTGAACACAAGGAGGGAGAGCAAAATGAACTGCCCAGAATAGTTATCATCAACATGTGTATTTGAGATAATGACATGAACATTTTTTACTTCTGATTATGTTGCTTTTCCACCTCCTTCTAAGCTTTTTCTAGACAAGCAAATAAATGATCCATTTAGAATCACATCACATTCAAAATAGAAGGGATTGTGAGATCATGCAGTCTGGTTTAGAGGATTAAAACTTCCATTGAGAACTTACTGAAAATATTACAGATATCTACAAATGCATATTTTATTTGGGTTTATCCTGAGAGCAAAATGATAACTCAGATAAAAGGCAAATGGTATGAGAAAAGAAGGGTACAGAATTATTGTCTCATAACTAAAATTAAGACTTCCAAGTGGTAGAATGCATTTTCAGAGTCCTGGTGAGATCAGATCTTCAGCCGATTGATAATTTCAGAGCTCTTCATCTAGGTCGTGAGAGTGTGTTAGACCACTGAGGACAGATGGACTTTGTCCCGTCGAAGGCCTAACCACTTGTATACTTGGTGTCATGGCTTAAGGAAATATAGACAATATCATTTGTCATCTATGTGAAAGTAAATGTAGTCATTCTACAGAAAGAAAGAATAAACATTCTCATCTTGTGAATTTTTTCAAATTACTCTGTATTGTTGCCTTTAATATTATTTGCAGTTGCTAATGAACTTGTTTCTAATTACAGTAGGTGAAAGCAAATTACTGCTAACCAAGAGTTAAGATTATTTTGTCTAATGATCCCAAACTTCACAATACTTTACTACTGAAATTTGATTTTTATTTCTCTCTCCCTCTCCTTTTTTTTTTTGGTTGAAATTTTATTATATGAATTAAATACACAGATTCATAAATTTTCTTATATCAGAAATGAGAGATTATGAACTGATAGGACCACATTTAAATAATACAAGATATCACTTAATAATCCACCTTTTTGACTACTCTTGAAAATTTGGAATTCCTGGCAACACTCAGCTCCAAATTCTGCACAGTCACTCACACTTAGCCCTTGCTGAACGATGTTGTCTCCTTTAGACCAAGTAGTTGTGTTCTACTTTGCTGCAGATGCTTTCAGACCCACTTCAGTATGATTGGCCTATTTGTGGTCTCTGTGAGCACATGGCGTAAATGATCAGAAGCAATTCAGATATTATTTGTTTATTTGCATAAAGATGCATTCTTTACATTTTTAGAGGTATTGCGACTAGGGAATTCACATTGAGTTCATATTCTTTACATTCTCCATGCAAGTTCTGTCCTAGCATTTGCATCCTGTCCCTAATGAGTGAGCCTGTGTATCACAACACCTGTATTATGTGTCAACATGGCTGTTTGCTTTTTGTTGTTGTTGTTGTTGTTGCTATGTGCCGTCGAGTTGGCCCCGACTCATAGCGACCCCTCCTTGGGTTTCCGAGGCAGTATCACTACGGAAGTAGGATTTTGCTTTCTGAGCTACTGTGAAAATGAGAAAAATATGTTACCCATTGTTCTGGTTACCTAGTGTCACTCTGACAAGAATATACCACAAATGGGAAGGCCTTAACAAAACAGGAGTTTATTCGTACAATTTGGAGGGGTTTAAGTCTTAGTTCAAAGTGCCAGGCTCTAGGGGCTGGGTAAAAGCCCCTCAGTCTTGGCTTCAGCTCTGCCTCCAGCTCCCAGCCCACTGAAGCTAGAGGCTTTCCTTCACTCAGACAGCTGCTGGCTGCTGGGCTGCCAAGCCCAAGGTTGACAAGTAAAAAGGCACAGTCCTGATGTTAGCAAACCACATAGCAAACCATTCATTTAAGTCCATTGTAAGTCCCAAGGTCAGCAGAGCATGGCAGGCTGCTGAACATCGACATGGCTATATGCAGGTTCAAGCATGCCATAGGCTAGAGACCATTCCAAAAACTGCTTCTTATAAATGGGAAGCAGACCACATACCCAAAGCAGTTACTCAGCTGTTTGTGGTAGATCCCACCATGGAGTTGATTGCCAGTCTTATCATGGGGAATAACTGCCACCAGCTGCCCAGCTACTCAACCAGGCCCAGCCAAGTTGACATAAAAACAAAACCATCACACCCATTCTCTACTGCCTCATTTGTACAATGATGAGTGAGTCAGGCCTCCAAAGGCTACCACCAGGTTTGATTTGCTAGAATTCACAGGACACAAAATAGAATCATAATTCATGGCTAAGGTGCCTAAGGCACTTGACTGCTAAGCAGAAGGCTGGCGGTTCAAACTCACCAGCCATTCCTTGGAAGGAAGATGGGGCAATCTAATTCTGTAGTGATACAGCCTCGGAAACCCAAGGAGGGGTTGCTATGAGTCGGGTCCGACTCGACGGCACATAACAACAACAACAATAAAGTTTACTACAATGAAAAGATACAAAGCAAAATTAGCAAAAGGAAAAGGTGAATGGGGCAAATTCCTAGGAAACCAAATGCAAGCTTTTAAGAGTTCTCTGCTCATGGAGTCACATAGGACAGGAATAATTCTTTCAGTACTGAACTGTGACAATGTGTGTGAAATGTCACCTACCAAGGAGCTTACTAGAGACTCTGTTCCCAAGATGCTTATTGGCAACTGACCATGTAGGCAACTGCTTAGCATATCCCAAAATTCAGACTCCCAGAAGGAAAACCAGTATTTAGCATGAACCACATTGTTTGCACAGAGTGTAGGCCAACTTTGCAAGCAAGCCTTTCTAATGATAATATGTCAGGCCTGCTATCTTAACTCTTTTCTGTAATGAGAAAGACTAAGTTACTATTTTTTTTCTTACAAGAATATAATTTATCTTTTTCCAAGTAATTTTTTACTAAATGGAAGAAACTACACAGTTAGAAATTCTAGTCTTTACCTTTGGACAGAAAGTTTGAGATAAATTTTACTATTTATGCCTGAGAAATTTACTAAGCATTCCAGACTGAGTTATTTATTTGATTGTTAATTCACTCACTCTTCATTTATTCAACTCATTAGGCATAAGGTTCTTGGAACACAAGATCTCTACCATCATGGAAATGACAGTTTATAGTGAGCATGGGTAATACAAGTATTTTGCTAATCTAAATGTTGGTGGTTCAAACTCACTCAGTGGCTCTGTGTAAGGAAGGCATGGTAGACTGTTACTATAAAGATTACAGGCAAGAAAATCTTAATGAGCAGTTCTCCCCTGAAACACATGGGGTTGCCATGACTTGGAACTGACTTACGAAATGAGATTTTGTTCATTTTAAAAAACATTAACTAGAGACATAATAAGTATGGAAAAGGGGAAAAATATAGCAATGTAAGGAAGTTTGAAAAACAGTTTGTGTTTGTTTTGGACTTGAGAGCCTTATGAATAAAGTGAGATTTGAGCACATACGTGAAGGAGGTTAGGGAGATATTGTTGTTGTTTTTGTTAGGTGCCGTCAAGTCATTTCTGACTCAGAGTGCCCCATGCACAGCAGAACGAAACACCGCCCGATCCTATGCCAGCTCCATGATCCTTGCTACACTTGAGCCCATCATCACAGCCACTGTGTCAATCCATCTCGTTGAAGGCCTTCCCCTCTTTGCTTGACCCTCTACATTACCAAGCATGACATCCTTCCCCAGGGAATGGTCCCTTCTGAAAACATGACCAAAGTAGGTAAGATGAAGTCTGGCCATTCTTGTTTCCAAAGAGCATTTCGGGTGCACTTCCTCCAGGACAGATCTGTTAGTTCTTTTAGCAGTCTATGGTACTTTCAGCATTCTTCGCCAGCACCACAACTGAAAAGCATCAACTCTTCTTTGGTCTTCCTTATTCATTGTCAATCTCTCACATGCATACGAGGTGATTGGAAATATCATGGCTTGTGTCAGGTGCGCCTTAGTCCCCAAGGAGACATCCTTGCTCCTCAGCACTTGAAATAGTTCCTTCGCGGTTCACTTTTCCAATGCTACACATGGTCTAATGTCCTGACTGCTGCTTCCATTGGCATCAATCGTAGAACCAAGCAATGTGAATTCTTTGACAACCTCCATCTTTTCTCCATTTATCATGATGCTGTTTATTGATCCAGTTGTGAGGACTTTTGTTTTCTTTATATTGAGATGTAATCCATACTGCAGACTGTATTCTTCAATCTTAATCAATAAGTGCCTCAAGTCATCCTCATTTTCAGCAAGCAAAGTTGTATCATCAGTGTATCTCAGGTTGTTAATGATTCTTCTTCCAATCCTGATGCCATGTTTTTCTTCATATAATCCAGCTTCTCAGATTATTTGCTCAGCATATAGATTGAATAAGTATGGAGAAAGGATACAACCCTGACACACTCCCTTCTTGATTTTAAACCATGTAGTGTCTCCTTGGAGCTCTGGTAGTTTAGTTCCTAAAGCACTTGACTAGCTAACCAGAAGTCTGGCAGTTCAAACCCACCAGCCACTCCTCGGAAGGAAGATGGGGCAATCTACTTCCATAGAGATACTGCCTCAGTAACCCAAGAAGGGGTCACTATGAGTTGGGTCCTACTCGATGGCACATAACAACAACAACAACAGTGTCCTCTTGTTCCATTTGAATGACAGCCTCCTAGTCACTGTACAGGTTCCTCATGAGTACAATTAAGTGCTAGGGAATTCCCATTATTCTCAGTGTTATCCATAATTTGTCATGATCCACACAATCAAATGCCTTTGTATAGTCCATAAAACACAAGTAAACATCTTTCTGCTGTTCTTTGCCTTCAGCCAAGATCCATCTGACAGCAGCTATGATATCCCTTGTTCCATGTCCTCTTCTGAATCCATCTTGCACCTCTGGAAGTTCTCTGTCAATATACTAATGCAACCATTTTTGAATTATCTTCTGTAAGATCTTACTTGTGTGCAACATTAATGATATTTTTTTGATAATTTCCACATTCTGTGGGATCACTTTTCTTTGGAATGGGTACAAATATGGATCTCTTCCAGTCAGTTGGCCAGGTAGCTCCCTTCCAAATCTCTTGGCATAACCAAGTGAGTGCCTCCAGTGAGGCATCTTTTGTTGAAATATCTCAATGGATATTCTGTCAATTCCTGGAACCTTGTTCCTTGCCAATTCCTTCACTGAAGCTTTGACTTCCTCCTTCAATACCATTGGTTCTAGATCATATGCCACCTCCTGAAATGGATGAAGATTGACCAGTTCTTTTTGGTACAGTGACTCTGTGTATTCTTTCCATCTTCTTTTGATGTTTCCAGCATCATTCAATATTTTGCCCATAGAATATTGCAATATTGCAACTCGAGGCTTAAATTTTTTCCTCAATTCTTTCAGTATGAGAAATGCTGAGCTTGTTCTTCCCTTTTAGTTTTCCAACTCCAGGTCTTTGCACATTTCATTGTAGTAATTGGCTTTGTCTTCTCGAGCTGCTCTTTGAAGTCTTCAGTTCAATTCTTTTGTCTTGTCATTTCTTCCATTTGCTTTAGCTACTCTCCACTCAAGGGCAAGTTTCAGAGTATCTTCTGTCATCCATTTTGGTCTTCTCTTCTTTTGTTGTCTTTCTCCATGGATGATGCTCTTGAAGTCATCCCACAATTCTTCTGGTTTCCAGTCATTTGTGTTCAATGCATCAAGTCTATTCTTTAGATGGTCTCTAAATTCAGGAGGGATGTATTCTAGATCATATTTTGGCTCTCCTGTACTTGTTTTGTCTTTAACTTCAAGTTGAACTTGCATATAAGCAGTTGATGGTCTGTTTCACAATCAGCTCCTGGCCTGGTTTTGGCTTTTCCATCTCCTCTTGCCACAGATGTAGTCAATCTGATTCCTGTGTGTTCCAACTGGTGAAGTCCACGTGTGCAGCCATCGTTTGCATTGTTGAAAAAAGGTGTTTGTAATGAATAAGTCGTTGGTCTTGAAAAATTCTACCATGTGTGTTCCAGCATTATCTCTGTCACCAAGGCCAAATTTTGCAAGTACTGGTGATTCTTCTTTGTTTCTAACTTTTGTATTCCAGTCACCAGTGATAATTAACACATCCTGATTGCATGTTTGGTCAATTTCAGACTGCAGAAGTTGATAAAAATCTTCAATTTCTTCATCGTTGGCTTTGGTGGTCAGTGCATAAATTTGAATAATAGTTGTAGTGACGGGTCTTCCTTATAGGTGTATGGATATTATCCTATCACTGACAGCATTTTACTTCAGGACAGATCTTGAAAAATCCTTTGTGATGGTTAATGCCATGCCATTCCTCTTTAAACTATCATTCTTGGCATAGTAGATCATATGGTTGTCTGATTCAAAATGGCCAAAACCAGTCCATTTCAGCTCTCTAATGCCTAGGATATCAATCTTTATGCATCCCATTTCATTTTTGACAACTTCCAATTTTCTTAGTTTTGTGCTTCTTACATTCCATGTTCTCATTATTAATGGATGTTTGCTGTTGTTTCTCCTCAATTTGAGTGGTGCCACGTCAGCAAATGCAGTTCTCAAAAGCTTTACCTTATCCATATAAGTAAGGCTGGTTTTACTCTGATAATGCAGCTCTTGCCCTGTTCTATTTTGAGAGCTTTCTAACCTAAGTGACTCATCTTCCTCCTCTTTATTGGACAATGTTTCTGGACTATTCATAAAGTTGTGCAGTAATGTATCAGACAGTGTTTCTCTGCTATAAGGTTTTCCCTGGCCAATTCTTTGAGAAGTGGATGGTCACTTCCTTCTTCCTAGTCTGTTTCAGTCTGCAAACTGGGCTGATACCTGTGCACCATGTGCGCCCCACTGGGTTTGAAACACCAGTGGCATGGCCTCAAGATTGACAGCAACACGTCACCACAGTAGAACAAACCAATAGACAAGTTTGTCTTCCTTAGCTGTTGGAAAACTCTCCAACCACCCTTACCTGGATCCATGCAGCTGACTCCTCACTATGACCTGGTCCCTTTGGCCTTTTCTGTCCTTTCTCTACTTTCCCACCTTGTCACTGTGGGGTGTGGCCTGGTTTCCCTCTCCTCACCTGGATTCCTGTTTAGGGAGATAGCTATATAACAATACAGATAGAGCATGCTAAGAAGACCAAAAAGTACCATCAGTCTCACAGATGGTAGAGGAACTGACATGTTCAAGAAATAGAAAAATGTTCCCATGGCTGGAACAGAGAGAATAAGAAGAACAATAAGAAACAAGAATGTCAGTGGAGGGTCAGAGTATATAGGGCATGAGTCCATTGCAGGGATTTTGGGTTTTACTTTGAAAGAAGTGGGGACATAGTGAAGGATTCTGAGGAAAGAAATGACATAAACCTTAAATAATGTATGACCCACACAGAGAAAATACAAAGCTCCTAAGTGCACAAATCCCTACATTTTCACAAAGTATATACCACCAGCATATCCAGCCCTTAGATCAGGAAGGATTCCATTACTAGTACCCAAAGTCTCTCCTCTGCTACCTTCTGATCACCATTCCCACCAAGTAATACCTCTATTTTGATTTCAATCACCCAAAGCCATATTGGAGAATGAGAGAATGGAAAAAAAGGAATTGGAAACATTGAATAAAGAGACTTTTGAGGCATTTCACTCCAAAGAGAGACGAAGTAATGGGAGAGTTGCTGGTAGGGAAGGAGAGGTTAAGAGAAATATTATTAAAATGGGAGAAATAACAGTGTGTTTGTTTTTCCAAGGGCATGATCAAATAGAACAACATACACACACACAAATGATGCATAGAACAGAGGGGGGATTATTTATTATTCTATATTCATTTATTTTCTGTGATAAAATTCTTTATAACTGTGTTTTTAAATCCATTTCATTATTTTAACTCAAAAACTTTAATTTTATCATTCAAGCTATTGTATATAAATCAAGGAAGCTTATTTAGTAGCAAAATATAGTGACAGCAAGAAAAAAGACAGGAAGGAAAGCAAGGAACTAGGCAAAACATATTTTGGAAAATCATAAGTTGTCGTTAGGTGCTGTTGAGTAGGCTCTGACTCATAGCGACCCTGTGTGCCACAGAACAAAACACTGCTTGGTTGTGCCCCTTCCTCACAATCCTTGCTGTACTAGAGCCAATTGTTGCAGCCACTGAGTCAAATCACCTCGTTGGAGGTCTTCCCCTTTTTCATTGACCCTCCATTTTACTAAGCATGATATAATTCTCCAGGAAATGGTCCCTTCTGACAACATGACCAAAGCAGGTGAGACAAGTATAGCGATTCTCTCTTCCAAGGAGCATTCCAGCTGCACTTCTTCTAGGACATATTTCTCCATTCTTCTGGCAGTCCATGGTATTTTCAGTACCAACACCACAACTCAAAAGCATCAATTCTTCTTTGGTGTTCTTTATTTCGCTTTCACATGTATATGAGGTGATTGAAAATACCATGGCTTGGATCAGCTGCACCTTAGTCTTCAAAGTGACATCTTGCTCTTCAGCACTTTAAAGAAGTCTTTTACAGTAGATTTCCCCAGTGCAATATGACATCTGGTTTCTTGACGCTGCTTCCATGGGTGTTGATTGTGGATCCAAGTAATATGAAATCTTTTGACAACTTCAATCTTTTCTCCAGTTATCATGATACTGCTTATTGGTCCAGTTGTGAGGATTTAATTTTCTTTATGTTGAGGTATAATCCCTGATGAAGGCTGTAGTCTTTGATCTTCATCAGTAAGTGCTTCAAGTCATCCTCAGTTTCAGTAAGGTAAGCAAGGTTGTGTGCCATGTTCTTCTTCATATAGTCTGGCTTCTCAGATTACTTGCTCAACATACTGATTGGTTAAGTATGGTAAAAGAACACTCTTCCTGAATTTAAACCATGAAGTATCCTCTTGTTCTGTTTGAACAGCAGCCTCCTGGTCTATGTAGCAGTTCTTCATGAGTACAATTAAGTTTTCTGGAATTTCTATTCTGTGCAATGTTATCCATAATTTGTTATTAGCTGCACAATCAAATGCTTTTGCATAGTCAATAAAACACAAGTAAACATCTTTCTAGTATTATTTGTTTTCAGCCAAGATCTATCTGACATCAGGAATGATGTCCCTCATTCCACGTCCACTTTGAATCCAGTTGCATTTCTGACAGTTCCTTGTCAATATACTGCTGCAATTTTTTTGAAATATCTTAAGCAAAATTTTACTTGTATGTTATATTAATGATATTTTTTAATAATTTCCACATTGTGTGGGATCACCTTTTGTTGGAATGGGTACAAATATGGATCTGTTCCATTCAGTTGGCCAGGTAGCTGTCTACCAAATTACTTGGCAAAGATAAGTAAGAGCCTCCAGGGTGACATCCGTTTGTTGAAATATGTCAATGGGTATTCCATCAATTCCTGGAGCCTTGTTTTTTGTCAGTCCCTTCAGTGGAGCTTCAACTTCTTCCTTCAATACCATTGGTTCTTGGTCATATGCGACTCGCTGAGATAATTGGACATCAACCAATTCTTTTTTCTGCAGTGAATGTGTATTCCTTCCATCTTTTTTTGATGTTTTGTGCATAATTCAATATTTTGCCCATAGGAATCTTTCAATATTGCAAGTCAAGGCTTGATTTTTTTTCCTCAGTTCTTTCAGCTTGAGAAATGCCAAGCTTCTTCTTCCCTTTGGTTCTCTAGCTCCAGGTCTTTGCATGTTTCATTTTAATAATTGGCTTTGTCTTCTCAAGCTGCTCTTTGAAATCTTCTGTTCAGCTCTTTTATCTTGTCATTTCTTCAGCTACTCACCACTCAGGAGCAAGTTTCTGACATCCATTTTGGTATTTTCTTCCTTTCCTGTCTTTTTAATGACCTTTTTCTTTCTTCATATATGATCCTCGTGCTGTCTTCCCATTACTCATCTGGTTTTCAGACACTGGTGTTCAATGCATCAAATCTATTATTCTGATGGGCTCTAAATTCAGATAGTATATAATCAAGGTCCTATTTTGGCTCTCATGGACCTGTTTTAATTGCCTTTAGCTTCAACTTGAACTTGCATATGAGCAATTGATGGTCTGTTCCACAGTCAGCTCCTGGCCTTGTTTTGGCTGAAGATATTGAACTTCTCCATCACCTCTTTCCACAGACGTAGTTGATCTGATTCCTGTGTATTCCACCTAGTGAGGGACATGTGTGTAGTCACCATTTATGTTGAAAAAAGGTATTTACAATGACTAAGTCATTGGTCTTGAGAAATTCTATTATGTGACCTCCAGTGTCATTTCTATCACCAAGGCCATATTTTTCAACTAGTGATGATTCTTTCTTGTTTCTGACTTTCACATTCTAATCACCAGTAATAATAAATACATCTTGATTGCATGTTTGGTCAATTTCAAACTGCAGAGGTGGTAAAAAATCTTCAATTTCCTTATCTTGGGCTTTGGTGGTTGGTATGTAAATTTAAACAATAGTAGTATTAACTGGTCTTCCTTGTAGGCATGTGGATATTATCCTGTAACTGACAGCATTGTACTCCAGGACAGACCTTGAAACATTCTTTGTGATGATGAATGTCTTACCATTCCTCTTCAATTGATCATTCCTGGCATAGTAGACCATATGATTGGCGGATTCAAAATGATCTTTTCAGATCAATAATGCCTGGTATATCAATCTTTATGTGTTCCATTTCATTTTTGGAAATCTCAAATTTTTCTACATTCATATTTCATATATTCCACATTTTGATTTTTAATGGATGTCTACAGATGTTTCTTCCCATTTTAAATCTTTCTCCATCAGCAAATGAAGGTCCCAAAAGCTTTACTCCATCTACTTCATTAAGATTAACTCTACTTTGAGAATGCAGCTCTTGCCAGTCATGTTTTGAGTGCCTTCCAGCCTGAGTGGCTCATCTTTCAGCACTACCTATATCATACAATGTTTCAGGGCTATTCACAAAGTTTTGTGGTAATATATCATTTGGTACAATGCTTTTCCCTTCACCCAAATCAGTATTTTTCTCTACCTATCTAGCAGTGTTCCCTCCACTCCCTTCCCACCTCTGATAACGAACAAAGAAAATGTCCTACCATATGTAAACATTTCCTTGACTTTGTACAATAACAGACTAATACAGTATTTGTCCTTCTGTGATTGACTTATTTCATTCAGCATAACGTCCTTCAAGTCCATCCATGTTATGTGGTGTTTTGCAGATCCTACATTATTTTTTAGGGCTCCATTATATTCCATTGTGTGTATGTACCATACTTTGGTTATCCATTCTTCTGTTGATGGGCACATAGTTTGTTTCCATCTTTTTGCTATTCTAAATAGTGCTGTGATGAACTTGGGTGTGCATATATCTGTTCTTGTCCTGGATCTCACTTCTTTAGGATATATACCTAGTAATGGAATTGCTGGGTCACAATGGTATTTCTAATTCCAAATTTTGAAGGAATTGCCATACTGGTTTCCACAGTGGTTATATCATTTTACATTCCCACCACATTTTGAGTAGATTTTTGTCTGGAATGCATGTGTCAGGAGACAAAAGAAAGACAATATCTCTTATAGACAACTGAACTCAAATTTAGCTGAAGCTGCAGAGATAAAGGTAAACAAAATGTGTCTTTGTGGGGTAAGTGTTAGTAAGGAACTTTCAGAGAAATTCTGGTGGACAGAAATATAGAATAAAATAATTTTGTGAATGTGCAAATTAGAGATGTAAGTGTGTAGTGCTGCATAATTGATTATAAGGCCACAAATTTTTTAAAAAAAGAGAGGAAATGTAAATAGACAATTCAGTTATAAAAATGATCAGAATGAAAATATACATAGGATATTTGTTGTTAGCTGCTATTAAATATGCCCCCCTATCATGGGGGTCTCATGGACAATGGAATGTAATGCTGCTTGGTTCTGCACCATCCTTGTGATTGGTTGTGGATCAGACCATTATGATCCTTAGGATCACTTCCAGAAGTAGATCACCAGGCTGCTCTCCCTAGTCTGTATTAGTCTGGAAGTTCTACTGAAACCTGTTTAGCATCACAGCAACAAACAATCATCCACTGACAGATGGGTGGTGGCTACACAGGAGGTTCATTGGCTGAGAATTGAACCTAAGTGTCTTCTTGTATAAAAGCCAGGAATTCTACCATTAAACACCAACGCCCTCCATCCAGGGTAGAGATGTGATAAATATCAGATATAAAGAGATGTATTTGTGTAATACAGTTTTTGCAGGGATTACGTATGCAATATGTATGTAAACCCTTATATTTGGTAGTTTATATATTACAATTTTAATAGTGATTGTCTGTGAGTAGTGGGAATATGAGTAATTTTTATTTTAGGTTTTGTAATCTCCCATATTATCTGAAGTTTTTACCATAGACATTGCCTTTTTAAAAATGTTTTTTTTTTTTT
>NW_006921659.1:11137425-11138620 GCF_000298275.1 Orycteropus afer afer
GTTTTGATTTGCATCTCTCTAATAGCTAATGATCGTGAGCATTTCTTCATATGTTTGTTGGCCGCTTGAATATCCTCCTTGGTGAAGTGTCTATTTAAAAATGTTTTTAAAGTAATTTTAATTCTCACTTTAGTATATTAATGTTTTCAGTGAGAAAAATAGTCTTCTAGTTTGAGGTGCATATTTCCATCCCTTGGTTTGTGTATTTAAATATGTTTACATGTATCAATACAAATCTATTTTTAACTCATAAATAGGAAATAGGATCATCATGTCCATGATGTTGTTTTTCATTAGCTATTAATCTTATAGAATTTTTCATATTGATATTTTAGATCTAAGTCAATAATTTTAATAAACTCATGATATTCTATTACTATTAAAATAAAACAATGGTTAACAACTATTACTATGTGATTTATTATCAGGTTTTATGACCATTTAAGGAATATTATGTAACTATTAATAAGGTTTTCTTGGAGAGTTTTAAGAAGTTGGGCCAATTATCTTTATTTAATATCAAATTCTAAGGCAGAGTAAAATACAAAATTATCTCAACAATGCACAGAAAAAATGTGATAGAACAAGACTGAAAGAAGGAAGCTATGTTAAAATGTTAGTAGTAGGATCAGAAGTGACTCTTCTCTATGCTAAAATAGTAAGAGTGTTGCAATTGTGGTCACTTCTTATCTGTGTTCTTATAGTTTGTTGTACTTCTCAAATTTTCTGTGATGGGCCAGTATTGCTTTGATATCCAGAAAATATAAAGTAAAATAATTTATTTATTTGATAACAGTCTACAATCAACTAGTATTCTGATCACAAATTTTATTTGAAACTCTTTCAAGCCCTAATTTCTAAGGAGTCAAGATCTTTTTGATGAAAAGCAGGATATCAACTCTTGAAAGATGGATCACGTGTTTCTTTTAGTTTTTAAGAATATAACCTTTATTGTTCTAAATTTGGTAAAATGGAACAGCAGTATGGCCGAGTGTCTCACTATTACTACAGGATTTGTTTTTGATTAAGCTATTTCATGCTGAAATGAATGTACTTTTCTCATTAAAATAATACTAATAAAAACTTTGAATCATATTTCTGAGAAGGATCACAGATACAATATTTAATCAATTATAATTTGGTATTTTCTTATGAAAAATAAGAATAAAATATCCTAATATGTATAAAAATAGAT
>NW_006921659.1:11139895-11170093 GCF_000298275.1 Orycteropus afer afer
TTTATAAATAATTCAGAGAAGGATCACAGATACAATATTTAATCAATTATAATTTGGTATTTTCTTATGAAAAATAAGAATAAAATATCCTAATATGTATAAAAATAGATTAATCAGGAAGCACAGTAACTAGACAAAACCAGTGTGAAATTTAGTTTAACACATTGAACACATTCCAGTATATACAGATCTTAATTTATTTCATAACTTTTCCTCTACCTCTCCTAGAGTAAATGAATAGCATACATTAACCAGAGTCAAGAAAATAAACACATCCTTTCAAGGAAGACATCTTGGATATTTCAGGACATCAGATAACTTTTTAAGAAAATATATCTAAAGATACCAGTTTTTGTTGCTTTCATTTCCACATTGCATATTTTCTTAAGGTGAGCAGGAGCATTCAACATCAAAATGTTTAAATTCCTACCTTCAAAAGAAAGTCTCCCTTAAGCTGTGTCTCCATAGAACCAGTGCCTTCTTCACCTTGCACTCTGATGCTATGCAAGGCAATCTCACCTTTAAAATGCAGGTGTCTTGTTTGCAGTATATTTTCTAGCCTTTGATCCTTACCAGGCAGTTGCTTCACAGTGTCAGAGTCTCAAAGTTCTGCTTGCATAATGGCCAAACTCAAAGCACATAATATTTAGTTTGACTCTGAGTGCATAGTATCAAGCCTTTCCAACTCAGGCATAAGCGTTGCTCTTGTCTTAAAATCATGACTAGCAGTTCTCCATATACCATTGCTATTTTTCCTTTTTTGTTTGTAATTTTTTAGGATTGAAGGCAACGTTTAACTGAAAAGTAGTGAGACTTACTTCTCATCAGTATATCAGAACTTTTACATCCTGTTGTTGGATGCCATCAAGTCAATTCCAAGTCATGGTGACACCATGTGACAGAGTAGGACTTTCCTATAGGATTTTTTTGGTTGTAATCTTTACAGAAGCAGATTGGCAGGTCTTTTTCCCCATGCAGAGCTGCTGGCTGGGTCTGAGCCACTGAACTTTCAGTTAGCTTATTTATAACCATTGTTCCACCAAGGTCCTTATTCCATCCTCAAAGAAGCAAACAGAAACAAACTCACTGCCATCCAGTTGATTCTAACTCATAGTGACTCCCATTGGCTTTCCAAGATTTTAAATGTTTGTGGAAGCAGATTGTCTCATCTTTCTTCTGCAGAACAGCTGGTGAGTTGGAACTGCTCACTTTTTTTTTTTTTTTGGTTAGCAGCCAAATCCCTTAACCACTACACCAACAGAGCTCCTTTTCCCATCTTAAGTGTGTGTTAATTCCTTCCATAGTCCTCTTGGGAAACACATATTTTTCCAACAAAAATTTCTTGTTGTTGTTGTTGTGCCGTCGAGTCAGACCCGACTCATAGAGACCCCTCCTTGGGTTTCCAAGGCAGTATTACTACAGAAGTAGATCACCCCATCTTCCTTTCGAGGAGTGGCTGGTGGATTTGAACCACCGCCTTCTGATTAGCAGTCAAATGCCTTAGGCACTATGCTACCAGAGCTGCAAAAATCTGTTGCTTATTGTTTTTCAGAGCCCGTTAATGAAATGCAGAATAAAAGTGTGGTTTATTACTTTCTTAATAGGAGATGTCTTCCTTTCTCACCAGGTTTTCTTTATCTCTCTCTCTTTTCTCTAATCTCCCCTTTTCTCCCTGTTTCATTCATGTAATTTTTAAATTGACTTGTAGCTTTATTCTTTCATTCAACAAATATTTATTTTATGTCATTCCACTTGGCTGAACTTAGTTGTGTGCTCTCTATTTTCTTTCCTATTTGTTGGAGGCAACAGGATGCAGTAGTGTCAATGGTAGCACCAAGGAACTTCTAGATGGGAATGCACAGGATTTTGGGAGAAACTGTGCAGCCAGTTATGCACTAGGATCTAAAAGTAGCCTTTTCTAGGACACATTTGGAAATTACTCTTCCTAATGTGCCAGGTGTTAAATTGCTTTAAATGGCTATGTTTCACAGAGGCATATTTGGAGAAACATTGCAAATTAAAATGAATAAAAATGTAGGACTGCTTCTACCTCTAAAATATACCAAATCATCCAATATAATTTTAGCACTGCTTATATGATGGTTCAGGAGCTCTGGTAGCATAGTGCCTATGGCACTTGACTGCTAACCAGAAGGCTGGCGGTTCAAATCCACCAACCACTCCTCTGAAGGAAGGTTGGGCCATCTACTTCCATAGTGATACTGCCTTGGCAACCCAAAGAGGGGTTGCTATGAGTCGGGGCTGACTCAGTGGCACATAACAACAACAACAACATATGACAGTTCAGTCTCATGATACAAATTGTTGGTAATTGAAAGCTTGCAAGTTCAAATCCAACCAGAGGTGCCTCAGAATAAAAGCTTGGTGATCTACTGCCAAAAGAACATGGCCACAGACAACACTATGGAGCAGTTCTACTCTGAAACCATACAGTTTCTGTGATCAAATAAGCAACTAGATGGAAATGACTTTGGGTTTTTATTGGATCCTTTACAGTGTACCCCCATCCTCTCAGTCATTAACAACCAACAGTCACTTGCCCATATTTAATGTTTTAATGAACATCAATCGGCCTGTTGTTCTCAACAAAAAGCAATTTTGCTCGCACTCTCTTCCCCTGTTGGGAAAATCTAGCAATGTCTAAAGACATTTTGGGTTGTCACAACCAGGGGAAAGGGTGAGTGTGACTAATATCTAGTAAGTAGAGGCCACGAATGCTACTAAATATTCTACAGTGCACAGAATAGCCTGTCACATCAAAGCATTATCCAGCCCAGAATATCGATAGTGACTAGGAGGCAGAGAGCACCTGCTGCAGGCTTTTCAGATTATGCATGCCTAGGCATTTCCTTTCTTTACGTAACAAACCTCTAATCACCCATCTTAAAATTCAGCTTGGAAGGTTCTTTTTAAAATGCTATTCTGTTTTACCAGACAAATTGTTTCTTTTGTCCAATATGCTCAAATAGGCTTTTGTTATTGCCTCAGGTTTTTTTTTTTTTCTCCTCCTTTTTTCTTTAATGGTGTTATGTCTTTGCTTTTCTGTCTTCTCCACTAAATTCTAAGCTACTCCACTAAAGAAGAAATATGTCTTGTTAATACTTTTGAACTTCCATTGCCAGTTTCATGGTCAGTACTTTATAGATGTTTATAGAAGGAATGAAAAAATAGATGATTAATATTTCAAATGCCAGAAGTTAGTCAACTGCCTTTATTTCAGTATAAGAAGGACTTTGGGTGCCCTTCTGCTTGTAATCGAAGCACCTTCATAGTAGATTTCTAAATGAAGGAAATTGAGAGAAACATTATACATTAGTTTCATTGCAAATATCAATGACTCTCTCAGCACTTTTTACAGATTCTAACAAGTCAAAGATATGTTGACTTTGAATAGAAACAAAAGTTTTTTTTTTTTTTTTTTCTATTGTGCTGGGATGTTTTCTGGTAAAGTGGCACTTGACTCCAGTCAGGGGAGGAGTATCCTTTAAGCAAGGGCTTATTTGTGCTTTTTTACTAATCTGTAGTGAACAATTTCATATGGGTTTCACCACATGATATAATGAAAAATATGTGAAACTGCTCACTACAGATTGGTCAGTACAAATAAACCCATGGTTACCTTGCTCACTGGGTACTCTGTCCCTGTCAGGGATTGTAAATTTGAAAAGAGGCTTTGATTCTTTTGGAAGGTGCTGTGAGCTTGGGTGAAAGACAGATGTCAGTCATATCTAGAAATAGAATCTTTGAAGTGTTGAAAAAAATGTGAAATTGTTCAGTACAGATTGGTAAGTAAGCATATGTAAGCTGTATTTTCCTTGCTTACTGGGAAATCTGGTATTGACAAGGACAAGCCAGTAGGCCAAGCTGCAAGACTCTGATGCCATTAGAGGACTGAAGGGCGGGCACACCTGTACCTCGTCAGAGCTAAAGACAGAAACCCCATCTCTTGGAAAAGAGCTGAAGAACACATTAATTGTGGTCCTTCTGATAATAGGTAGCATTTCCAGACAGAAAACTTTTTAATATGATAACCCCAACTATGCTGCATATTTTCCTAAATGGCTTGTGTTCCAACAGTATGCAAGTTGGAACACAAGCCATTCAGGAAAATATGTAAGTTGATATAGGTGTGGGCAAAAGAGTTTTCAAAAAAGTTTAAATCTAATTGGGACTTCAGTATATGTCTGACAGGCAGACGGTGGTGCGATCCCAAGGGTTAATAAAAACACAACTTGTAAGCCTAAGGCCTAACTGCTGTAGCTAAAAGCCAAACCACATCCTGAAACATTGGGTGCAGATATAACCAGCAGCCTTCCCCAGCTCAGTTTCAAGATTTTTGCAGGTGTTTGCAGGCAACCTAATTTCCTGCTCTCCAGACATGTGCAGCATGATGAACCTTTGGGAGATGACAGAGGGTCTGACCAGGAATTGAACAACCACTGCAAAGAACAGCATGTGTTGCATCTCATAATGAGTTGTGCCAAACATCCCAGCCTTTGCAACTTGTGACAAATATCCTGACCTTTATAACATCTGCTCTTGCATCTAATTACCATAACCCAACCCAGAACTTTCCATTTTCCTGAAACACTCACTTTTCCCCAGAAACTTAATGAACAAAACATTAGCCAAAACCATTATGAACTTCACTCCTCCTTGTGCTCTGGGAGACCAGGGTTAATGTTGCCTAGAGCCCTTTCCATCTCCTCTAGCCAGACTCTCTTTCTACAATAAATATTTGCTCACATAAAATTCTCTTTGTCTCAACTGGTCTCTCTTAGTCAGTGGACGACAAGGACATTACTTTGGTGGATCAAGGTCTCTCCTCTATATCTCAGAATATATATATATTCTGAGATAAAGACATGAACATGAAGAATTTTTTCTAGACTTTATTTATTTATTTATTTTATGTCACACCTGATTAAATAGAACAAGATGGAAGGGACAGCCTAAGATGCACATAAAATAGTAAGAAAAAAAGATTTAATGGGATTTGAGAAATCATAGGCAAAAGTAACATGTAAAAAAATAAGATAAATCAAAGGATGAAGATAATACACCAAAATAAATGTAAATACTTATTATTTCAGAATTTCCAGGAGCAAATGTGGAAAAAGCAACATAATTTATTATACATCTCCCAGGTTTCATAAAATAAAAGCATATTTGTTCCCAGTTCTGAGACACTGAAGATGTGTTTCTTGTGTGTTTCTATAAGGGGAGCTCTGGTAGCATAGTGGCTAAGGCACTTGACTGCTCACCAGATGGCTGGCGGTTCAAACCCATCAGCCACTCCTCGGAAGGAAGGTTGGGCAATCCTACTTCTGTAGTGATACTGCCTCGGAAACCCAAGGAGGGGTCGCTATGAGTCAGGGCTGACTCGACGGCACATAAGAACAACAACAACAACAATAAGGTAGTGAACAACCTCCTCAACACCTTCACGGTGAGTACTTTGGAGATGTTTCTCATAAAGGTATTCCTGGAAGGCTAATGGCATCGTCCACAGCTCTTTCCTCAGGATGTTCAGAGGTGATGGTAACAAAAAGCAGTCTCTTGCTACTTGAACAACACATTTCAGAATGACCATTGAAATGAATGCTCTGATATCTCTTGTGGATCCCATTGTATTGTTTTCCCAATTCTCATTTTCCAAAACATGTTTAGGGTGATTTCTCTTTCCTGTGTATCACATAGGAGATGATTGCAGCAAATTTTCGAAATGTATCCCTGACTTATTGGTTGGATCATAGATGGGACTATGAACCAAAAAGAACAAGGTTGTCTTTACTCAAATCCTATTCTTTGTCCACAGAATTCATTAGCTTAACATGAATCAGGCTGCTACTTGAATGATTACAGCCTATTCTCTAGGTATGTAGAATTGGAACTGAGAAAGAGAGATAGAGAGTGACAGCTTATTTCCTAGAGGCTAAACCATATAAACTAAGTTCATGTAGCCTCGAGGTTAGACATCTTCTGTAAATCGAGTATGCAGGGAAAAACACAGCTAAGGCATAGATTTGAATGTATTTCTGAGACCAGATTAGATCTTTGTCCTTGGCTTCCGTGAGATACTTCTTTTTTCTTATTAAAATCCCTCCCTTTTTATCTCCCATGGCCAACTGACTTGAACAGATACATATTTATGCCCATTTGAAAGAAAGATGATCCAACAGAATGAAAAAATTATTGAACAATATCATATGAAAGTAAAATTTTGCTGAAGATAATTAAAACATAGTTGCAGCAATACATTGACAGGGAAGTGTCAGAATCTCAAGCCAGATTCAGAAGAGAATATAGAATAAGGGTATCACTGCTGATAGCAAATGGATCTTGGCTGAAAACAGAGAATACCAGAAAGATGTGTACTTGTGTTTTATTGACTATGCAAAGAGATTTGATCATGAGGATCATGTAGTAGTTAATTGTGTCAACTTGGCTGGTCCTGGTATTGAGTGGCTAGGCAGGTGGACGTAGTATTTCCCATGATGAGACTGGTAATCAACTCCATCGAGGACTGTGCTGTGAGCATCTGAGTAGCTGCCTTAGGGATGTGGTCTTCTCTCAGTATATAAGAAGATTTGGTCTCTAGCTTTCGGCACGCTTGAACCCTGCATATAGCTGAGGTGTTGTTCAGCAGCCTGCTATGTTGTCTACTGATCTTGGGACTCTTAATGGACTTGAATCAATGGCCTTCCGTGTGGTTTGGTAATATTGGGACTATGACTTTTTTACCTGTCGACTTTGGGTTTGTCAGCCTCAGCAGCTAGCAGCTGCCTTAGTGAAGATATGCCTCCAGCTTCAGTGGACCAGGAGCAAGAGGTACAGCTGAAGCCCAAGGTAGATAGGCTTTCATCCAACTCTTAGAGCCTGGGTTAAAACTTGGACTTCTAGCCTCCAAAACTGTAAGAGAATAAACTCCTGTTCATTCAAGCCATCCTTTTTGTGATATATTTCTGTCAGAGTGCCACTCCAACAACCAAACCAAACTCACTGCCATCGAGTCAGATCCAACTCATAGTGACCCCTCCTTGAGTTTCAGAGGCAGTGTCTCTACGGAAGTAGATTGCCCAATTTTCCTTCTGAGGAGTGGCTGGTGGGTTTGAACCATCAGCCTTCTGGTTAGCAGTCAAATGCCTTAGGCACTACACCACCAGAGCTCCTCAGACTGCCACTAGGTAACCAAAACAGGTCATATCAAATTATGGATAACATTGCAAAGCATGAGAATTCCTAAATACTTAATTGCGCTCATGTGGGACCTATACATAGATCAGGAGGCAGTTCTTAGAACAGAACGAGAGGCTATTGCATGTTTTAAAATCAGGAAAGATATGAGTCAGGGTTGTATCCTTTCACCATACTTATTCAATCTGTATGCTGAACAAATATTCTGAGAGGCTGAAGTATATGAAGAAGAACATAGTATCAGGATTGGAGGAAGACTCATTAACAGTGTGCAATATACTTGTTGAAACAACCTTGCTTGCTGAAAGTGAAGGAGACTTGAAGCACATACTGATGAAGATCAGAGACTACAGCCTTCAAAATGGATTACATCTCAACATAAAGAAAACAAAAATCCTCAAAACTGGACCAATAAACAACATCATGATAAATGGAGAAAAAAAATGAGATTGTCAAGGATTTCAATTTACTTGTATTCACATTCATTGCCCATGGATGCAGCAGTCAAGAAATCAAATGATGCATTGCACTGGGAAAATTTGTTGCAAAGACCTCTTTAAAATGTCATTTTGAAGACTAAGATGTGCCTAACTCAAACAAGGGTATTTTCAATAGCTTCATACACATTTGAAAGCTGGAACTGATGCATTTCAGTTGTGGTGTTGGAGAAGAGTATTGAATGCACCATGGACTGCTAGAATAATGAATAAATCTATCTTGGAGGAAATACATCAAGAATACTTCTGATAAGTGAGAATGGAATGCCCAGACTTCGTTTCACATACTTTGGTCATGTTTTAAGAAAGGACCAGTCCCTGGAGAAGGAGATCATGCTAGGTAAAGTAGAAGATCAGTGAAAAAGGGGAAGACTCTCAATAAGATGAATTGACACAGTGGCTGTGACAATGGGGTCAAGCATGACAATGACTGTGATGAGGACATAGGACCGGCAGCATTTCGTTCTGTTGCACACAAGGTCATTATGAGTTGGAACTGACTTGATGGCACCTAACAACAGCAACAACAACAGGATGCAAGGGTGAAATTCTGTTACTTAAAATCACCCAAGTTCAAACTAATACAAAATCTCCACAACTATCGTTCTTTTTAATTTCTCTTGTCCAAGTTTTGGATGGTTTTGTAACAGTGGAATAGGATTATTTTCCCTGAAAAGAACCTGGAGATAAGCTGCTTTGTGTTGGTTAATTGGTGCCAAAAAACATTCCTTAACTACCAGCTGAGTTGGAGAGACCACTGATAGTTTTATGGAAATTAAGAATATATGCTCAAATAGGAAACAACATCACATGATCTTAAATATGTATAACTATTTTGGAATATTATTTTGTTGTACTTTAATTTGACAGTCATATTTTAATATTCCACTGGAAATTTTCAGGACCAAAAGATGAGAGATTCTCTTGGGTAAATTTGTATTAGTCTATTAACTTTGGTACAAAGCTGACTTAATAACTTTCTCCTCTGTGCTTTCTCTTATTACTATTTGTGAAAATGCATCCTTTAGGCATTGATCTTCTTGAAAGCAGGGTCTATGTGTTATTTATCTTTATAACCTCCATACGTGTTTGTGGAGTGTCTGTCATAAAGGGATGATTAGGAAGAATTCTCAAATGCTGCTTTTTCAAAAAGAGAAATTTTAGAGAAGAGTTTAAATTGACAATAGTTGCTCTGTGGGGAGATGCATAGAGGCTTTGATCCTTTGCATATAAAATTATCAAATACCTTTCTTGGCTAAAGTAGATCACAGTTTTCCCCTTCAATTATAACAAACTTATTGCTACATCCCAAAACCAAAAAACAAACTCACTGCCATCAAGTTGATTCTGACTCATAGTGACCCCTCCTTGGGTTTCTGAGGTGGTATCACTATGGAAGTAGATTTCCCAGTCTTCCTTCCAAGGAGTGGCTGGTGGGTTTGAACTGCCAACCTTCTAATTGCTACATAGGTCAGTCAAACTGGAACATCTTGTCTTTTCTTCTGGCAGTGGAGTATAGAGGGTTGTTATTCAGCATACATGATCAGGATACTTGTGATAGTTAAGGTTGTGTGTTAACTTGGCTGGACCATGATTCTAAGTGGTTTAAGCATTTGTGATACAGTCATCCTGAATGATAAGGTTTGATGTAATGCAATCACTTCCATGATGAGATATGCTATGAGCAGCCAATCAGTTGAAAGAGAGTTTCTTCAGGGATGTGGCTTTCTTCCAATATATATATATATATGGATGTCCTGGGAAAATTCTCTGGCTTTCTGCTGGATTTGGATCTTGCATGTAACTCATCATCATCTGGTTCCTGAAGCTGAACCAGTGGCCTGTCTTATTACCTGCTGATCCTAGGATTGTTGCCTTTACAGCCTGCAAGCCAAAAGTCTTATAATTTACCTACTGAGCTTGGATTTGTCATTCTCTGAGCCAGCAACCTGCTATACTGACCGCTGATACTGGGTTTGTCAGCCTCTGCAGCTGTGTGAGTCAAGAGAAGCCTCCAACTTGATGATTGACCCACAAACTTGGGACTTGCTGACCTCTACAACTGTGTGAGCCATTTTCCTGAGATAAATTTCTCTCTCTCTCTCTCTCTCTCTCTCTTTCTTGGCTTCACTGGTTTTGCTTCACTACAGAACCCTGCATAAGATAATGCTATACTGCTTATCTATATCCAGAAAACCAAACTCACTGTCATCAAGTTGATTCTGACTCATAGATACTCTCACTGGGGTTTCCCAGATTGTAAACCTTTATGGAGGAAAACTGCTTCATCTTTCCTCCTCAGAGACACTAGTGGGTTCAAGCCACTGAACTTTTGGTTAGCAGCCAAATGCCTTAACCAGTACACCACCAGAGCTCCTGTGTATCTATATCAGAAAGGCTTAAAAATAAATAGAAAGATATTGGGTAAGACGGCAGAATAGGCAGACAGACTGTACAGACTATTTCTTCTTCAAGAAATAAAAGGGGAACCAATTAACACAGATACAGAAGGTAATCCTGGAGTCCTGAACTTCAAAGGGAAGGATATAGAAGTGAACTAAACTCCAACTAGTAGAACTTGCATGCAAACACCAAAAAAGGAGACATATGGAGCTATGGTCTGGCAACGATCCTGATGGCACAGACAGCTTGGATATTGCCAGGTGGTGTTAGGACCTAAGAATTAACCTAAAAATTGGCCCTGCTAGCCAGGGACTGCAGAGAGGACTGCACTGGTGACTGGTGAATAAAAGGGGATGCAGCGAAAAGGAAGGCAGACTGAGCTGTGAACTTTTGCATGTCTGGAGGGTGCAGTCATTTTGAATATTTACAAACGGTTTGACCATTTTGGATATTTAAAGTGACAGCATTCTCCCAGATTCGAGGGACATAAGAATAGGCTCCAGTTGATGGTATCCACAAGGACATTCCAGATGCCAATGACTGGAAAGATGCGATATTCCCTTTGTAACTCTTATACCTCACACCCCTTTGGTGAATGGAGGTGTGGCCATCCCTCACTCCTACTCACCTTCTGGGTCAGCAGGAATTCCATCTCAGTCTGTGTGCTTGGATGAGGCCTGGGTACCCTGCTCCAATATTTTATTTTTCCTTTTTTTTTTTTAGTTTGTTTGTTTTTGTCTGTTTTAAAATTATTATTATTAGTAGTAGTATTTTCTTAAAATTTTTTTTTTCTTTATTCTTTCCTTCCTAGGTTCTGGTTTTCAGCTTTTTCTCTCTTCCTTGTTCCTGGTTCCCATTTTTTTCTTTCTCATGGTTAACCCAATTCCTTGTTTTTCTTTTTGCATTTTCTCATTTTTTTCTTTATTATTTTCCTACTCTACTTTTTTCTCTTATTGCCCTCTCCCCAGATATTGCTGTTTCTTTTCTTTTTTTTATTGTTCCTGTGTATTTACACAGTGTGATTTTTGTCCCCTAGCTTTTACTTTTTTGATGGATATTTGATTGTTGTTTTTGTCTAATGAGTGGGAGACAGTAAAACTGCCCATACAATACAACTACACCCACATCTCCTGCACTTTCACTTACTGAGTGAGAGCCACCACTTCCCTCTCCACCAACTGGCCAATGATAAACGACCACCAAGGAAAACCTGACTCACCCTTAACTGCTCTTCACAAATGCTTAACAGAGATCTAAATACAACAATGTCACAATGTCTCAGAGACAATAAGCCATCAGTTCACACAAAGAAGCAAGATAAAGTGGTAGAAACAAGGGAGCAGGATACAGACCCAGAACACACCCCTGAGGAAGCAGCAGTATTGGAACTCCCTGAAAAAGAGTTCAAAAGAATTATATTTAGGTATCTTCAAAGGATTGAAAGACAGATCAAGAAAAGCACAGACCTAGAAGAATTTCAGAAGAAAATACAAGAACAAAATGACAAAATAAATGAGAAATTGGAAATGATACAAAATCTACAGATAGAAATCCAGAAGATAATACTAAATTTTCAGAAATAGATAACATATTGAAGGGCAAAGTAGTAGAATTGAATCAATGGAAGACAGAATGAATGTATTGAAGACAAAAACCTGAATACTTCTTTAGAAAAGGATCAATCAGAAAAAAAGAGAAAAGCAAAATGAAGAAAACCTGAGATTCATGTGAGATATCATAAAAAGGAATAGCTTATGTGTAACTGGAATTCCAGAACGGGAAAAGAAAAAGAAAATCATCAGAAAATTGTCTGAGATTTGTTGGAAGAGAACTTCCTTGATATAATGAAAGATGAGAATATATCCATTCAGGAAGTCCAACAAACCCCAAACAGGACAGACCCCAAAAGAAAATCACCAAGAGATATCATCATCAAACTCACGAAAACCAAAGACAAAGAAAGAATCCTGAATGCAGCACAGGAAAAATGAAAAGTTACTTACAAAGACAATCAATAAGAATAAGATCTGATATCTCGGCAGAAACCATGCAAGCTGGAAGGCAATGAGATGGCATATATAAAACCTTAAAAGGGAAAAATTTCCAACCAAGAATCATATCTGGCCAAATTGTTCCTCAAATATGATGATGAAATTAGCAGTTTTCCAGAAAAGCAAAAGTTATGAGAATTTGTTAAAACCAGAACAATATTACAAGATATACTAGTGGGAATCCTTTGAACAGAGAACCAATAACAGCAAACAACAACCAATCATGAATATACAAGATGACATAACCCAGAAACCAACATAGCTATGGTTGTATCTAAACTAAAATGAGCTTACAAGACTGTAAACAGGGAATCAGATACATCAATTGGCAAATGAGGACAACTACAAACCCAAAAGAGGGGAAAATACTGTAGTTACAAAACTTCTAAATGATGAAGAAGTCAAGAGAGTTGCAAGATAGAATGGACTGTTTTAAACTCAGGGAAAAAATTATAAATCACAGAGTAAGCTCAAAGATAAATGATAAACCTTCACATCACAATACAAAAGAGGACAAACACAAATATTTAGCAAATACTAAAACAATATCAACAAAGGAAATGACAACATGATTCATTAACATAGTAAGCTCAGCACAGAAAATTATATGGAAAAAAGAATCCAGGAACACCATGAAAAAACACATAACAAAATGACAGCAACCAATTCATACTTGTCAATAATTACACTAAATGTCAATGGATTAAATGCACCACTCAAGAGACGGACAGTGGCAGACTGGATAAGAAAACATAACCCATCAATATGCTGTCTACAAGAGCCACACCTTAAGAGACAAAGATAAAGCAGACTGAAAATCAAAGGTTGGAAAAAGATATTTCAAGCAAATGGCAACCAAAAAAGAGCAGGAGTGTCAATGTTAATTTCTGATCAAATTGACTTTAAAGCAAGAACTACCTTCAGAGACAAGGAAGGACATTATATCCTGATTAAAATCAATTGAACAAGAAGATGTAACCATAATAAATATCTATGGACCCAATGAAAGAGCCCCAAAATACATAAATCAAACTTTACAAGAGTTGAAAAGGCAAATAGATGACTCCACAATCATAGTGGGAGACTTTAATACACCACTTTCAATGAAAGATAGAACAACTGGCAAGAAAGTCATCAAAGATGTAGAAGAGCTAAACAATACAATCCACCAACTTGACCTTATAGACATCTACAGAGCACTTCAGTCAACAGCAGTGCAATAAAGATTCTTCTCCAGTGCACATGGAACATTCTCCATGATGTACCATATGTTAGACCATAAGGAGGGGTCACTATGAGTCAGGTCTGACTCGACAGCACATAACAACAACAATAACAACAGGCCATAAAGCAAGCCTTAAAATTAAAAACATTGAAATACTACAAAGCATCGTCTCAGATCACAATGGTATCAAATTACAAATCAATAGGAAGATCAACAGAAAAAGAACAAACACATGGAAACTAAACAACACCCTGCTTAAGAAAGACTGAGTAAGAGAAGAAATAAAAAATGAAATTCAAAAATTCCTTGAATCAAATGAGAATGAAAATGCAACATACCAAAATCTTTGGGATACAGCAAAAGCAGTGATTAGAGGCCAATTTATAGCAATAAATGCACACATCAAAAAAGAAGAGAGCTAAAATCAAGACTTTAAACAACATCTCCAACAATTTGAAAAAGAACAGCAAGAAAAGCCTACAGTCACCAGAAGAAAGGAAATAATAAAGTTTTGAGCAGAAATCAATGAAACAGAAAATAGAAAGACAACAGACTAATCAACAAGACTAGAATTTGGTTAAAGATTAATAAAATTGAAAAACCACTGGAAAATTTAACAAGGGAAAAGAGGGAGAGACTAGAAATAAAATGAATGAGAAATGAAATGAGTGACATCACAACAGAACCAACTGAAATAAAAAGGATAATATCAGGATACTGTATTAAAAAAAGAGGATATTGTCAGGATACTATGAAGAACTGTAGGAGCTCTGGTAGCATAGTGCCTAAGGCACTTGACTGCTAACCAGAAGGCTGGCATTTCAAACCCACCAGCCACTCCTTGGAAGAACGGTTGGGCAATCTACTTCTGTAGTGATAACTGCCTGGGAAACCAGGCTATGAGTTGGGTCCTACTCGACGGTGCATAACAACAACAACCACCACCTGTGGCTTCAGCCAAACAGAAGACAGGCATATGAGCTGAACATTTACATTAGGAGATACACTCATTGGAAAGAACATTATGGGAGAATAGGATGGCTGTGTATGCACAGAGAGACAGGTCAGGGGGCAGTAGTGCATGCAGGGAAGGACACAGGGAAGAGGTATCTTTGGGGAGAAAGAGGGAGGGGAGCTGTTGCATTGTGGGAAATTGCAGTCAGTGTCATGAGACAAACTATGTGAGCTGCTGCCTGGAAAGTGAATTTGCTCTGTAAACTTTCATCCAAATCACAATAAAAAAATAAAAATAGTAATAAAAAACAATAATAAACTGGAAGAGGAAGTGCATGTGATTGACGTTCTGCAACAAACATCAGTAAAACTACTTACTATCAAGTAGATTCCAATTCATGCCACCTATGGTGGTTTCGATTATATGTCAACTTGGCTGGGCCATTGTTTTGTTGAGTGGCTTGGCAGCTGGATGTAGGTATTCTCCATGATGAGACAGTAATCACTTCCATGGTGGAATCCGCTGTGAGCAGCTAAGTAGTTGAATGGGAGATATCTTCAGGGTGTGGCTTGCTTTGTGGAGAAGGTTTATGCTTTTTGGCACATTTTGGACCTTGCTAAGTCTTCATCTCCAGTTCCTGGACTTGAACCAGTGGCCTACTATGTCACCTTCTGATCTTGGGATTTGCCAGTTTACTGTTGATCTTGGTTTCTTATGCCTCAGCAGCCAGGATCTGCATGAGCTAGAAGGAGCATCCAGCTTCAGTTAGCCTGGAACAGGAGTCAGCATTGAAGCCGAAGGTCAAGAGGCCTTTACCCAGCCCCTACACTGGCACTCTGAATTCAGACTTTTAGCCTACTAAACTGTAAGAGATTAAATTCCTCATTGTTAAAGCCACCCACTTGTGATATTTCTGTTATAGCAGCACTAGAGAATGAAGACAACACGTGGGCCAGAGTAGAAATGGGTTCTATGGGTTTGGCAGTGGCTGATTTTCTGGAAATGAATTGCCAGGACTTTCTTCTAAGGTGCATTTGAGTGGACTCGAACCTCCATTCTTCCAATTAATAGCTGAATGTGTCAGCCATTTGCACCACCCTGGAACTTCCCCTTTAAGCATAGGCTGTCTTTTTCTACTCCATGGGGAGAAAAGATGAGATTCCTTCAAAATAAATAGGGTTGATAACCTCTTCATCTTGAGAATTAGTCTATTAACTGGTGGTCAAGAGATGACTTCTTCCCCCTGAAATTGTTCATTGGGTACACCTTGGAGAAAACTCTTGTTTCTTCAAAGATAACACACCTTAGCCCTTTCTGGAAAAAGCTTACTTCTATGAGTGTGTAAAATTGTATAAAATCAAGAAAGAGAATTGCCTGCTGAAATCCCCTGCACTCACATAGATTGAAGGTCTGCAACTTTTGTTAGGTTGTTCAAAACTGGCTCTGGCTCTGAGTTCCTGGAAGATTGCCATGGCAGCCTCTCAATGGGCAAATGATAAGCAAAAGCAACAAGTCCCCTTGACCTATTTTCTACAGCGTAGATTGAGTGAAGATTATTTAATAGTAATATTTTCTACAGTGCAATGTACCCAATTTCCAGGGGACATTCTCATTCAAACCTCTGACTTTAATCCGAAATACCAATGACATATATTTAACAAGTTTCTTCTACTACGAGACAATACTCATTATGATGCAATCACTTTAAACAAGAATGCATATGGGTTATTAAGTATCAAACTGTGTGTGTTTATTGCTCATTACTATATTTAGAGGTTTAAATAGCTATACTGCTTTGAGAGGTAGTTATAAGCTTTCAAATATTTAAAACCTAAACGACTAAACGTTCGTTTATTCCAAGTTCATGATTATGTTTGGACAGGAGCAAAATGTTTTTCATGTGCAACTTTCCACCAATAAGTGTATTTAGGCATAGAATAGAGAGAAGAAATTTCCTAAATTAGATTGTCAGTGGGTAGAGAGGCAATGTGTAGTTAAAACATTGAGGAAATAACTTGGACCATTCAAGCTAAATCTGCTTTGGAGGGAAATAAAGGATGAGTTTGGATTTGCCATGATTGGTCATCTCTGTGGGTGTGACTAGTGGTATAGTGGTTAAAGCATTCAATTGTTAACCAAATGTTAGCCTTTCAAACCCATCAGGTGCTTGATAGGAGTGAGGCAATCTGCTTCCATAAAGATTTATAGTCTTGGGAACCCTACGGGGCAATTCCACTCTGTACTAAAAGAGTCACTATGAGGCAGAATCAATTTGATGGTAGTGAATTTTTTGGTGGTTGTAACTGTATAGTGCCACAAATCTGAACCGCCTAAATATCTGATGCTGTTTTTGTTTGTTTGTTTGTTTTTCCTTCCAAATGTCAGCATCTGATATCACAAGGGAACACATATAGTAATTCAAATAACTTCATAATTAATCTAATTCTTTGCTCAGATAGTCTCAGAATTAAGGAGATATAAATTATGGAACCTGATACTCTTCCAGAATTGGTTATAATTGAACTTAATTAAAGTCCTTGGGAAATATAACAAAATAAGACAAAACCCAGATATAAAGCCCAAACTGTTCTGGGGAACCCTTTCCTTTCTTTCTACTTTTTTTTTTTTTTTAAAGATTAATTAGAAGAAAGTATAGTTTCACTAAATTTTCCTTCTGCAATAAAACAAGGGCAAAGTAACACTTATTTGAAGATGTTTAAAGTTATAATTTTGAAGATTCTAAGATGAGTTTCTTGCATACATGGAAATAATTTCTAGTAATAATTGACTCCATTCTCTTTGAGATGAACATCCTGGACAGAGCTATTTATAGGTACTCTGTATGCTCTTATCATTGTAAATATGAAATGAGTCTTAAAGAAGTTTTTTTGGAAAATGAAGATGCTGATGTGTGATTCTGTAATGAATGTGTTATCAGTATTAATTAGGTTTTTCCTATCTCCATTTTCTGAAATTTCTAAAGGGCTTAGGTATCCATAATAATTCTTATCTGTGCTCTAAGGAAAAAGCTCAATCCATCACTGCTCAGGAACTATTGAGTTGATATATGAGACTGAGAACACACCCAAGAGAAAACTGACACCATCTCAAGCAACATTTCAAGTGTGGTAGCTTTTCTGTGAAATAGTTGTGTTGAATGAGAATTATGCCTTAACAGATGGCTTTTAACTTTAAATCTTAATGTTCCCGAAGAGTTCACATTAACGGCAGGACACTCAAGGACTCTGAGAGACAATAATTTACCTGATTGAACAATCTTCTTAACTGCTGGTAATAACAAGATCATTTAAAAGTGTTATCAACTGGGTGTTTCCTTTTAATGATGCCAAATTTGACTGGGGTTTATTAAAATTTTGTTTTTACATGTGATGCTTTATTACATTGACAAACAATATAAAAAACATTTTTAATTGCTGGGACCTATTCTATCATTCCTCACCCCCCAAATGAAAGGCTTGAATATATAGGAATCTAAATAAATTATATAAGGAGAGATTTAATTCCTACAGTCTATGGAGATTCTAATTATTTGATAATATTGATACTGAAGATTTGAAAGTAATGACGATTTGTTTAATGATGGCTGCCTATATAAGAGCTATTTAGGCAACTGTTTACATTTTGAAAAATGTTGTTATATATTTGGACCAGTTTTATTCAGAAATAGCAGGTTTATCTGTTGTGATTTCTTGCCAAGGGTAAAGTAACATAAAATTAAAGTTTTATCAAAACCAAAAGACATACCCATTGTCACTGAGTGAATTCCAACTTGTGGTAACCCTACAGGACAGAGTAGAATTTCGCCTTAGGGTTTCCAAGGATGTCAATCTTTAAAGGAAGTGGACTGCCACATCCTTCTTCTGTGGAGGTAGGTTCAGACCACTGACCTTTTAGCAGCTGAGTGCTTAACCACTGCCCCACCAGGATTTACTCATTCATTTAATGAATATGTACTGGATTCTTCTGATGTGAAATACACTGCTTTAGAATTATTAGAGGACACAAACTTAAATCTCAGTAAACAAAACAAAACGAGAAACTATAATTGAGATGATTTCAGCTCATACAAAATTCAAACTCACTGCATTCGAGTCGGATCTGACTCATAGTGACCCCTCCTTGGGTTTCTGAGGCAATGTCACTACGGAAGTAGATTGCCCAATCTTCCTTCCAAGGAGTGGTTGGTGGGTTTGAACAGCCAGCCTTCTGGTTAGCAGTCAAATGCCTTAGGCACTATACCACCAAAGGTCCTACCACTGAGTTAATTCCAGCTCATAGTGACCCTATAGGATACAGTAGAACTGCCCTATAAGGTTTCCAAGGCTGCAAATCTTTATGGAAGTAGACTGCCTCATCTTTCTCTTGTGGAGCAGCTGGTGGGATCAAATCGAGACCTTTTGGTTCACAGCAGAATGATTTAATCACTGTACCACCAGAACTACTTTCAATCTCAGTAGTTGACAATATATCAAGGAAGATCTATGTCCATATCTATATCCACAACTTTTGTGGAATACAGCTAAAGCAAAGCTCAGAAGCAAATTAAATGCTTCTGTGAGGAAAACAAAAGGTTTAAAGTCAATGATTTAAGTTTCCATCTTAAGAAGTTAGAAAAAACCCAGCAAATTAAATCCAAAGTATGTAGGGAATAGAAATATTAAGGCAGAGTTCAGAATTCAATGAAATATAGACAATGAAGAAAATTATCAAAATGAAAAGTTGGTACTTTGAAGAAAAATCAAAATTGATAAACTTCTAGCAAAATTAATCAAGATATTAAAAGAGAGAGAGAGAGAGAGAAATGACAATTTGCCCATATCAAAAATGCCATAGGCATAATCATTACAAATATTGCAAACATTGAAAGTGAAATAGGGAAATGGTATGAATACGCCAATCAATTCTTTAACTTAGATTAAATAGACAAACTTATAAAAATTAATATATAATGATGGAAATTCTAAATATCCTTAAATGTACTAAAGAAATTGAATTGGCTATGCAAATATTTATCACCATACTCCCATACTCTCATCCAAAGAAAAAAACCTCCACCCAGATTATTTCATTGGAAAAATATATCAAACTTTGAAGTAAGAAATAATGTAAATATATACAAATTCAGTAAATAGAAGAAGATTAAAACAACAAAAAAAGAAAAACCCTTCTAATATATTTTATGAAACTAGCACATTCTGTATATCAAATCCTGACAAGAAAACAAAATTACAGAATACTATGCCTCATTTGGGAGCTCTGGTAGCATAGTGGCTAAGGCACTTGACTGCTAACCAGAAGGCTGGTGGTTCAAACCCACCAGCCACTCCTTGGAAGGAAGGTTGGGCAATCCTACTTCCGTAGTGATACTGCCTCGGAAACCCAAGGCGGGGTCGCTATGAGTCGGGGCCGACTCGACGGCAAATAATAACAACAACAACTTGCCTCATTTGATGATTAATGAATCATCCTTTAATAAGCAGAATGTGGAATATACCAAGTATTAATCTAGGAAAATTGGAAGTTGTAAAAAGGGAAATGGAATACATAAAGATCCATATCCTAAGAATTAGTGACCTGAAATGGACTGGTATTGGCTATTATTGAATTGGACAAGGTATTTGGCTGTTAAGCAGAAGGTCAGCTGTTCAACCCACCAGCCACTCCGCTGAAGGAGGATAGGGCAATTTACTTCTGTAAAGATTTATCACCCCAGAAAGCCAGTGGGGGCCACTATGAGGTGGATTTGACTTGATGGCAGTAAGTTTGGTGGGTTTTTTTTTTTTTAATGGTTTATCATGCCACGAATGACAAATTGAAGAGAAATGACATCATCATCATCATCAGAGAGAACATTTCAAGATCTATACTAATGTACAATGCTGTCCATGATAGGATAATATCTATAGGCCTACAAGGAAGACGAGTTAATATTATTATTATTCAAATTTATGCACCAACCACTAAAGCCGAAGAGGAAGGAATTGAAGATTTTTGCCAACATTTGCAGTCTAAAATTGACCAAACATACAATCAAGATGCATTAGTAATTACTGGTGATTGAAATGTGAGATTTGGACAGAAAGAAGAAGGATCAGTAGTTGGAAAATATGGTGTTGATAATAGAAATGACACTGGAGATTGCATGATAGAATTTTGCATGACCAATGACTTATTCATTGCAAAACCTTATTTCAGCAACATGAATGGTGACTACACACATGGACCTCACCAGTTGGAATACACAGGAGTCAAATAGACTACATGTGTGGAAAGGGTTGATGAAGAAGCTCAATATCATTAGTTAGAACAAGGTCAGAGGCTGAGTGTGGAACAAACCATCAGTTGATCATATGCAAGTTTAAGTTTAAGCTGAAGAAAATGAAAAGAAGTCCACCAAAGCCAAAATCCAACCTTGATTATATCCCACATATATTATATGGTTTGAGTTTAGAGATCTTCTGAAGAATAGAATTCACACATTGAAAACTAATGACCGAAGAACAAATGAGTTGTGGGGATGACATCAAGGACAGCATACATGAAGAAAGTAAGAGGTCATTAAGAAGACAGGAAAGAAAGAAAAGATCAAAATGGCTGTCAGAGAGACTGACACTTGCTCTTGAGTGGAGAGTAGCTAAAGCGAATAGAAGAAATGATGAAGTCAAAGAGCTGAGCAGAAGATTCCAAAGGGTGGCTTGAGAAGACAAAGTAAAATATTACAATGAATTGTGCAAAGGTCTGGAATTAGAAAACCAAAAGGGGAGAGCACACTCAGCATTTCTCAAGCTGAAAGAACTGAAGAAAAGATTCAAGCCTCGAGTTGCAATATTGAAAGATGCTATGTACAAAATATTGAATGATGCAGAAAGCATCAGAATAAGATAGAAGGAATACATAGAGTCACTGTTTCAAAAATAATTTGTCACTGTTCAACCATTTCAAGAGGTAGCATATCATCAAGAACCAATAATACAGAAGGAAGAAGTCCAAGCTGCACTGAAAGCATTGGCAAAAAACAGGGCTCTAGGAATTGATGGAATATCTATTAAGTTGTCAACAAATGGGTGCAATCCTGGAAGCTCTCATTTATTTCTATCAAGAAATTTGGAAGACAGCTACCTGGCCAACTGACAGGAAGAGATCAATATTTGTGCATAATCCATAGGAAGATGATCCAACAGAATGTGGGAATTATTGAACAATATTATTAAATTCACACAGGTAAAGTTTTGCTGATGATAATTCAAAAATAGTTAGCTCAGTACATCAATAGGGAACTGCCAGAAATCCAAGCTGGTTTCAGAAGAAGACAAAAATATCATTGCTGCTGTCAGATGAATGTTAATTGAAAGCGGAGAATACTAAGAAGATGTTTACCTGTGTTTAATTGACTATGCAAAGGCATTCAAGTGTGTGGATCATAGAAAATTACAGATTACGTTTTGAATAATGGGAATTCCAGAACACTTAATTGTTCTCATGAAGAACCAGTGCATGGACTAAGAGGCAATCATTCGAACAGAACAAGGGGATAATGCTTGGTTTAAAATCAAGTAATGTGTATGTCAGGTTGTATCTTTTCACTATTTTTACTCAATCTGTACGCTGAACAATTAATCTGAGAAGCTGGATTATGTGAAGAAGAATGTGACATTTGGATTGGAAGGACACTTATTAACAACATATGTCATGCAGATGACACAACCTTGCTTGCTGAAAGTGAAGAAGACTTGAAGCACTTACTGATGAAGGTCAAAAAGTACAGCGTTCAATATAGATTACACCTCAACATAAAGAAAACAAAAATCCTCCCAACTATAGCAATAAGCAACATCACGATAACTGAGAAAATTTCAAGTTGTCAAGGATTTCATTTTACTTGGATCCACAATTAACACTCTTGGAAGTAGCTGTCAAGAAATAAAATGATGTATTTATTTGTACTGGGCAAATCTGCTACAAAAGACCTCTTTAAAGTATAAAAGAGAAAAAATATCACTTGGAAGATTAAAGTGCACTTGATGCAAGCCATGGTATTTTTAATAGCCTCATATGTGTGTGAAAACTGGACAACGAATAAGGAAGATAGCAAAAGAATTGATGCATTTGGATTGTGGTGTTGACAAAGAATATTGATAATACCACAAACTGCCAGAAGAATGAACAAACCTGACTTTGAAGAAGTGAAGCTGGGATACTTCTTGGAAGCAAGCATGGCCAGACTCCATCTCGTACTTTGGTCTTATTATCAAGAAGGGGCCACTTTCTGGAGAAGGATATCATATTAGGTAGAGAATCAGTGAAAAAAGGGAAGATCCTCAAAGAGATGGATTGACACAGTGGTGGCAAAGGTTATGAGGATGACATAAGACTGGGCGGTGTTTCATTCTATTGTGCACAGAGTTGTTAGGAGTCAGGAACAAGTGGACGGCTACTAATAGCAATAGCATGCCTAATGAATGCCGATGTAAATATATTTAACAATATAATAGCGAAACATATCCAAATGTTTTAAAATCCTTATGCATGAGAACCAAGAGAGACTTATTTTAAAAATGTAAGTTTTGTAGTTCAATGTAATTTACCACATTAGAATAAGAAAAGCATAACATATTAAGAAAGAAAGAAGAACAACATGTGATTTTCTTAATAGAAACAAAACAGCTTGAAAAAATTTAAGACTCATTCAGGATAAAAGTGCTCAGAAAACCATGGGAAGGAGGAAACTGCCTCAATTTGGTAAAAGGCTTCTATGAAAAACCTATAATTAACATCATTCTTGTTGTTAAAATATTGAATATGTTCCCCTAAAAAATCTAGAATTAGGTAAGGATGTCTACTCTCACCACTTTTCAACATTATTTTGGAGATAACTTAAAAAAGAAACAAACAAACAAACAAAAAAAAAACAAACTCACTGCCGTGGAGTCGGATCTGACTCACAGCAACCCTTCCTTGGTTTTCTGAGTGGTATCACTACAGACATAGATTGCCCAATCTTACTTCTGAGGAGTGGCTGGTGGGTTTGAACCATCAGCCTTCTGGTTAGCAGCCAAAAGGTTTAGGCACTACCCCACCAGAGCTCCCAGCTAGAGAAAGAAGACACAAATATTAAATAAAAGACATAAATTTGTGAAGGATAACTTCTCTAAAATGTGAAATGATTGCCCTTATAGAAAAACACTTGAAGAGTTTACAAATTAACTTCAAGAAAAAAAAAAAATTAATGAATTTAACAATGGTTAAAGAACACAAGGTCAATAATAAATCAATTTTATTTCTCTATACCAGCAGCTACCAACTGAACATATACTTTTAAAATTCCATTTATAATAGCTCCCAAAAGGAAAAAAAATTAAGAAAAGACATTAAAAGTTGCAAAACATACCTGAGAAAAATTAGAGAAACCCTTACTAAATGGAGAAATTGAGCTTGTTCTTATATTGTAAGACATTATATTTTAAGATGTTTTTTCTCTCTTTTGCCTATCATTAGATTCAATTTATTCCCATTCTTGATTCTGGAAGGATTTTTTCTTGTTAAAAATTCATAAGCTAATTGCAAAACTTATGAGAAAATCAAAGATTTAGAATAGTAGATAAAATTTTGAAACAGAAAAACTAAATTGGGGAACTTAGTGGAAAGAGTTAAGACAGTGCTTTCTGGTATGATGGGAATGTTCTCTTTTTTCTTTAGGTGGTGTTTTCATAGATTTATATATCATTAACATTTATTGTACTAACCATTCAAGATCTGTGAATTTTATTTATTTGGAAACTGCATATCAATAAGGAACGTTTCACTGACTATGGCCCTTCAAAATATTTCCTTTGGGAGATTAACCAATGTTTTAATGGTGCTAACATTACTCATGTCATAAGATAAACATGGTCAGTTTTCCTGTCAGGATAAAACTAATCATAGTAGTCTGCAATCAAATCTCAAAGGGGTTTAGAAGTTACTAGACTAGTATTTCCTACCTGCACTATACCTGGCACTTGGAAGTTATAAAAATTTTTTACTGACTCTAGGGGCAAAAGGGGGCTCTGGTGGCATAGTGCCTAAGGCATTTGACTGCTAACCATGAGTTGTTGGTTCAAACCCACTAGCCACTCTCGGAAGGAAGGTTGGGCAATCTACTTCTGTAGTGATACCACTTTGGAAACCCAAGGACAGGTTGTGAGTTGGATCCTATTCCAAGGCAGTGAGGTTTTTTTTTTTTTTTTTTTTTTTTTTAGGGGCAAGAAAACAGTGAAATAGAATGATAGGAGCCATGTTTTAATCTCTGAGGAAGGCATGGAAGTAACAGTGAGTAATAGTGGTTTCAAGGCTATCAACTTGGGCTGGATACTTGAACATTTTCCATATAAGTAGGATGCATGCAACAAAAATTAGCATGCATTACACTATATTGGTAAAAACAGTGTAATATTTAGCCTACTTTTGAATTGCTAATAAATTTGAAATTTATAAAGGATATATGTTGTTGTTGTTGTTGTTGGATGCCATCTAATTGGCTCCAACTCATAGCAACCCCGTACAATTCTGTATAACAGAATGAAACACTGCCTGGTCGTACACCTCACAATCCTTGCTATACTTGAGCTCATCACTGCAGCCACTGTATCAATCCATCTCATTGATGGTCTTCTTTTTCATTGACCCTCCACTTTACAAATATGACATCCTTCTACACGGAATGGTGTCTTCTGACAACACGACCAAGGTAGGTGAGACCATTCTCATTTCCAAGGACCATGATGGCTGAACTTCTTCCAGGAAAGATTTCTTCATTCTTCAGACAGTTCGTGATATTTTCAATATTCTTTGCCAACACCACAATTCAAAAGCTTTAACTCTTCTGTCTTCCTTATTATTGTCCAGTTTTCACATGCATATGAGGCGATTGAAAATATGATGGCTTGGGTTAGGCACAACTTGGTCTTCAAAGTGACATCTCTGCTCTTCAACACTTTAAAGAGGTCTTTTGCAGGAGATTTACCCAGTGCAATACATATAGAACTATTTAAAGAATGCTAGCAATTCAATAATCAAAAGAGAAATGATACAAGATTGGCAAAAGATTTTAGCATATTTTCTTTTTGTAAAGAGGATATACAAATACCAATAAACACATGAAAAGACTTTAAAAATCTTTTATCATCAGGTAAATGCAAGTTAAAGCCACAAAGAGAAACAACTTCACACAAATTATGTACAACAGGATGAAAAATTGCCAGGTCCAATACCAACCCCACAATCCTTGCTATACTTGAGTCCGCTGTTGCAGCCACTGTGTCAATCCATCTCATTGAGGGTCTTCCCCATTTTCATTGACCCTCCATTTTACTATGCATGATATCCTTCTTCAGGGAATGATTCCTTCTGACATGACCAAATTGGGTGAGATGCAGTCTGGTCATTCTCCCTTCCAAGGAGAATTGTGACTGCACTTCTTCCAGGACAGATTTGTTAATTTTTCTGGCAGTCCATGGTACTTTCAGTATTCTTCACCAACACCACAACACAAAAGCATCAACTCTTTTTCGGGCTTCCTTAGTCATTGTCTGGTTTCACATGTATATGAGCCTATTGAAATACCATGTCTTGGTGTATGACTCTAGATATATGAAAATCTAGATTGATGGTTGCCAGGGACAGGTACTTGGGGAGAGGGTGCAAAACTTCATGAGTAAAAATTTGATCAGAAGTGCCTTCAGGTTTGGGAATTCTCCTTCAATTATTTTTTCTGGAGAAGCTTCAAAACCTTGTTCCTGCCCCATTGACTGAAATGTCCCCCAGCCTGAAAATATGGTTTATTTTGGTCAGTGTTACACTGGGCTCATCTTTCAGAACAGCAAAAAGTGTTGCAGGTCCAAAGTAGCAGCTGCTTCTTTGGATGGAATGATCATTCTCTATTTGTTACACATTGAAATGGTCTTTGATGTCTTTCTGATCCTGAGACCCATTGCCACTTGCCATTTATCATCATGCTTGTATTGTTGCTTTTACTATAAGAAAGAAAGAAAGAAAATATTTCTTGTACTTTTATGAATGAAAATCCTAGTACTACAGATTATCAGTGTCTTTGTATCTATGAAAAACCATCTCTTACATCCAGTGCAACTTTTTCTGTGTAGCCCTGTACAACTGTCTACTGCAGTTACTTCACATTCAGTTTACTGATTTCTACCCAGTATACACCACTACTTGTTAGTCAGTTTGTCATACTGTGGTGGTTTATGTGTTGCTGTGAGGCTGGAGGCTATGCCATCGGTATTTCAAGAACCAGCAGGGTTACCCAAGGCGGACAGGTTTCAGTTCAGCTTCCAGACTAAGACAGACTTGGAAGAAGGAAGGGACCCACCACTTCACAAAGAGTTAGCAAGTAAAAACCTTATGAATAACAGTGAAACACTGTGTGATATATTACTGGAAAACTTTATGAATAGGCCTGAAGCATTGTCTGATGTAGTGCTGAATGATGAGCCCCTCAGGTCAGAAGACACTCAAAATATGACTAGGAAGAGCTGCTTCTTCAAAGCACAGTTGATCTTAAGGACGAGGTTGGAATAAAACTTTTGGAACCTCCATTTGCTGATATGGCACTACTTAAAATTTAAAGAAAGAGCTGCAAACATCCATTAGTAATTGGAACATGGAATGTACAAAGTATGAATCTAGGAAAATTGGAAGTTGCCAAACATGAAATGGAACACATAAAGATCGATATCCTAGGGATTAGTGAGCTGAAATGGACTGGTTTGGGTCATTTTGAATCAGATGACCATATCATCTACTATGCTGGCAATGACAAACTGAAGAGGAACAGTGTGGCATTCATCATCACAAAGAATGCATCAAAATCTGTTCTACAACAGTGAAGTACAACACTGTCAGTGATAGGATAATATCCATATACCTACAAGGAAGATCAGTCAATACTACTATTATTCAAATTTATGCATGAACCACCAAAGCCAAAACCAAAGAAACTGAAGAGTTTTGTCAACTTTTACAGTCTGAAATGGACTGAAAATGCAATCATGATGTGTTGATTTTCACTGGTGATTTGAATGCAAAAGTTGGAAATGAAGAAGAATCACCAGTAGTTGGAAAATATGGCCTTGGTGACACAAATGATGCTGGAGATTGCATGATAAAATGTGCAAGGCCAATGACTTATTCATAGAAAATACCTTTTTTTTCAACAACATAAGTGGCAGCTATACGCGTGGACTTCAGATGGAGCACACAAGAATCAGATTGACTACACGTGTGGAAGGAGGCAATGGAGAAGCTCAATGTCTTCAGCCAAAAAAAGACCAGGAGCCGACTGTGGAACAGACTATCAATGCTCACATACAAGTTCAAGCTGAATCTAAAGGCAATTAAAACAAGTCCACGAGAGCCAAAATATAACTTTTATTATATCCCACCTGAATTTAGAGACCATTTAAAGAATAGATTTGAGGCATTAAACACCAGTGACTGAAAACCAGATGAATTGTGGGATGACATCAAGAATATCATACATGAAGAAAGCAAAAGGTCATTAAGAAGTCAGGAAAGAAAGGAAAGACCAAAATGGATGTCAGAAGAGACTCTGAAACTTGCTTTTGAAGGGAGAGTAGGTGAAGCACATGGAAGAAATGACAAGATAAAAAAGCTGAACAGAAGATTTCAAGGAATAGTTCAAGAAGACAAAGTCAACTATTATAATGAAATGTGGAAAGACCTGGAGTTAGAAAACCAAAAGGGAAGAACATGCTAAGCATTTCTCAGCTGAAAGAACTGAAGAAAAAAGTTAAGCCTTGAGTTGCAATATTGAAATATTTAATGGGCAAAATATTGACTGACGTAGGAAATATCAAAAGAAGATAGGAGGAATATACAGAGTCACTGTACTAAAAATAATTGGTCACTGGTCATCCATGTCAGGAGGTGGCATATGATCAAGAACCAATGGTATTGAAGGAAGAAGTCAAAACTGCCCTGAAGGAATGGATGAAAAACAAGCCTCTAGGAATTGATAGAATATCCATTGAGATGTTTCAACAAATGGATGTTGCTCTTGGAGCACTTACTCATCTATGCCAAGAAATTTGGAAGACAGCTAGCTGGCCAACTTATTGGAAGAGATCCATATTTGTGCCCATTCCAAAGAAAAGTGATCCCACAGAATGTGGAAATTATCAAACAATATCATTAATATCATACACAAGTAAAATCTTGCTGAAGATAATTAAAAAATGGTTGTGGCAGTATATTGATAGGGAACTTCCAGAAATGCAAGCTGGATTTAGAAGAGGATGTGGAACAAGGGATATCATTGCTAATATCAGATGGATCTTGGCTGAAAGCAAAGAATACCAGAAAGATATTTTCTTGTGTTTTATTGACTATGCAAAAGCATCCAACTGTGTAGATCATAACAAATTTTGGATAACATTGAGAAGAATGTGACTTCCAGAACAATTTAGTTGTCCTCATGGGGAAACTATACATAGACCAGGAGGCTGTCATTCAAACAGAACAAGGGGGGACTGCATGGTTCAAAATCAGGAAGAGAGTGCATCAGAATTGTATCCTTTCACCTTACTTATTCAATCTGTATTTTGAGCAAATAATTCAAAAAGCTGGACTGTATGAAGAAGAGTATAGCATCAGGATTTGAGGAAGATTCATTAACAGCCTGTGATATGCAGATGACACAACCTTGCTTGCTGAAAGTGAAGATGTCTTGAAGTCTTTACTGATGAAGATTAAAGACTATAGTTTGCAGTATGGATTACACCTCAACATAAAGAAAACAATAATCTTCACAACTGGATCAATAAAGAGCATCATAATAAATGGAGAAAAGATTGAAGTTGTCAAAGATTTCACATTACTTCATTCCACAATCAAAACCAATGGAAGAAACAGTCAAGAAATCAGATGTATTGCACTGGGCAAATCTGCTTCAAAAAACCTCTTTAAAGTACTGAAGAGCAAAAAGGTCTCCTTGAAGACTAAGTTGCACCTAAGTCAAGCCTTGGTTTTTCAATCATCACATATGCATGTGAAAGCTGAAAAATGAATAAGGGAGACCAAAGAAAAGTTGATGCTTTTGAGTCATGGTGCTGATGAAGAATACTGAAAGTCCCATGGACTGCCAGAAGAACTAACAAATCTGTCCCGGAAGAAGTGCAGCTGGAATTCTCCTTGGAAATAAGAATGGCTAGACTTTGTCTCATCTACTTTGGTCCTGCTGTCCAAAGGAACCATTCCTTGGAGAAGGATATCATGCTTGGCAAAGTGGAGGGTCAGCGTAAAAGGGAAGACCCTCAAGGAGATGGATTGACAGACACAGTGGCTGCAACAATAGGCTCAGGTATAGCAAGTATTGTGAGCCTGGCCTAGGACTTGACAGTGTTTTGGTTTGTTGTATGTACGGTCACTATGAATTGGAGCCAACTTGGTGGCACCTAACAACAACAGCAACAACCCAGTATACAGAAGGTAGAATCTTTCTGCATAACTCTGTTCCATTACAGTATTGTTCATAGTATCATTTAAAACAATTCTACTGGACAATAAACAAAAATAATTATAAAGTGCATTCATTGTTTTTCATTAAAGTGACCGAATTTCAAACAGAAGTATTTGGTAAAAAACAACTCCTCCTCACCACCACCCCCCCAAAAAAAAAGAGCAAAAAACAAATTCTATCAAGAAAATCATTTAAGGCTATGGGTTGATTCCATGTGTAATTCAACTCAATAGTATGTTCTCTGAAGTGAGAAATGAATCCATTGTTCCCTAAAGCAGCCTGTTGTTGTTGTT
>NW_006921659.1:11170193-11182203 GCF_000298275.1 Orycteropus afer afer
GGGTTTCCAAGGCAGTATCACTATGGAAGTAGATTGCCCCATCTTCCTTCCGAGGAGTGGCTGGTGGGTTTGAACTGCCAGCCTTCTGGTTAGCAATCAAGTACCTTAGGTACTATGCTACCACAGCTCCCAAAGCAGCCTAAGTTCCCTCATACACATAATCCTCACTTATCAACTATCTACTATCCAACATTTCACGTTTACCACAACAGAAAAATCTATTTAAATCACCTTAAATCTAGGTAAAGACTCATGTTTTGAATGAGAGAGTGTTTTCCTCTGATCCCCAAGTCTTTGATCCCTCCCATCTTACCCCTCTCTCCAGTCTTCAATGTGAATGAAGTTAAAAAAGAAAAGGTAAAAAACCAGCTGCACACCAGGGCCTCAGGCCATTAACTTGCAAGTGTGCTACCTAGCCTCCCCATCCCAGCCAGGCCTTCAGACTGGTGGCTGCTTTGCCTTTTGAATGGAGCTGAGACTTCTGGCTGTGAGTCTGAGAGAAAGAGGCAGAAGAAGGGCATGGACAGAAAGTGAGGTGACATTTTGGCCACAGACCTCAAGATTTGCAGTCCGTGACCTTGGGTGTGCTGTGGCCATCAGGCAGCAGTCCCAGGTCGGCAGGCATTTCTGTGGGGAGCAAGAATTCTGCCATAGGTTGGCTTGGGTGGGTCCCCTTCTGGCTGCAAATCCTGATCCAATTAGTTTTGCCTGTGGTTTGTGAACTTGCACAAGCTGTGCACCTGCAGTACGGAAGTCAAGGTGCTTGAAACAAGTGAGCTATGGACAGCTGCTGCGGAGGAGGGAGCACCCCTATGAGGCCGTCTCTGAAATGGCTCCTGGAGCCTGAGGATCATTTGGTCACTGAAGTTTTGCATGGCTCAATTTTCATATACTGACCTAATCTTTGGAACTTAATCATGTCCATGAGAAGTGGTTGTACTTCTCATTGTGTGGTCCTCATGATCTTCTGAATGTTACTTTTGTGTTTAAAATGACATTTTATGTTTTAACAGGATCTATTGTGTGAAATAAACTTGCCCCTAATGTAAGACTTCTAAATTTTTCTTTCAACTCCCAATGACCATAGAAGTCACAAATTTTTACTGGTTTATTCCAATAGCCATAGAAGCATTCACCTATCACACCTACAACCTGCAACTTTACTTATAAACAAAGCCAGCCATGCAGTTAGTGTTTTGAGTGTAGTTTGGGTGAATTTTCCTTATAAAATCCACACACTAATTCTCTGGGAATTATGGTTTTTTGCCCTTATTTTTTTCACCTGGATTACTAGCCTTGAATTTAATAGCCTTGTGACTCCATCTTTCTCTCATGAGGGCTTCCCCAGACAAACTTTATATTTCACTCTTTTCCTTCATTCCTAGGTCTTTCTCTCTTGCTCTGTCACGTAGAAATTTCATTACTCATCTCCTTTTCCTTCTCTTTCAATTGCTTTTAAAATGCTTGATACCAAGAGGAAATAAAAATCTCATAGCTTTACATTTTTTATTTTGAAACTTAGAAGTATGAATATTTTAGGATAAATGTCAAAATTTTCCAAGCCTATCTTTTGGTTTTCATTCAGTGCACCTTAATGTTTTGTGACTGTACTGTTGAAAGTGTAAATAAAACATTTGCTTTCAGTAATGGCATTTAGAATCAAAGATTATAGAGTACCTTCTGGTCATAAGTATCAAATCCATAATCAGTAATAAAGCTGTATTCCTTAATTACTTTGCTTTTACCATCTGCCAAAGAATACATTAAAGAATCTAGTAAACAAAAGGAGTGAGCTGGAAACCCTGACTGAAATTCTATTGAAACACCCGTAGGAGTTTTTTCTTGCAATAAACGACACATTACTTCCGTGTAACATTTGAGGTAAAGAGAATGAAAGGTAGCTATCAAGGAAGATTGAAAAGGAAGATATGACAGACATAAGGAAAACTTTAACAACTGCTTTTCAGCCTTCTTAATTTTTTGCTTTTGTTTGGACTATATCACAACATTGATATTCTACCTCTCTGAACATAATTGCATACATGAAAAAAAAGGTGTTACATTAAAATTGTGAAATAGAAGTGCTTCTATTCAAGTAGTAAGATGTAAAATTCTAGGCAAAATTTTATGGCAGTAACTAACTGTTGGGCTTGAAATATTGAAGTATATATTTGAGTCTGAAAATTCCTTTCACTGCCTGGACAATACACTGTTTTACATCAATTTGAAGCACATAGAATATTCAAGCTGGAAGGGATTTTGGAAATCATTTTGTAGATAAGGGAAGTAAAATAAAAATTATGAAAAGTGTGAAGACAGAATCCAGGGCATACCTTTGAAGTGTCATTTTGTTTTTGTTTCACATTACTATAACTATTAGAGGATAAGACCAAGCCAAAAAGAACAACAACAACAAAAAATACTCTGGATGCAAAGTGATAGAATTTTGAGTTAAGAAACAGAAAATGTAATAAAGGCAATACTTACTTAAATAAGAATTATTTGATGCATCAGCTTAGGTTATTATAATGACTTAGAAGAGACACTTGCCAAGTATTGTGAAGGATGTTGTCAGGTTTTCTCAAAAACCAAGGTTAATTCACTAATCAAACTGATATCTGAAGGATAATTTTAATTGTGTTAGATGACGCGTTACTAGCATTAAGCATCTGAATTTTATTAACCTGGATTTATACGATATTCTTTAAGACATTTTGAGGTATAGATCATGAATCATTCAACCAGTAGGTTAAGAAATTTTAATTTTAGGAATTCTAAGTTTCTAATTAATTTTAGGATTATTTTTTAAAATTTCTTTTAAATACATAATTGTTTCTTGAATGGATGATATTGTTAGCATAATATTAGTCATAAAAATTTCAACTATCTTTTTATTAACTAGTATGCCATTTTAACAGTGGGCTTCACGGGCAAGGAATCCATCCCAGACTTCCCACATGACAGGCGAGAATTCTACCACCAAGGAAAATCTGGTGGCACAGTGCTTAGTACATTTGACTGCTAACCAGAAGGTTGGTGGTTCAAACCCACCAGCCACCAGGGCAATCTATTTCCATAAAGATTTACTGCCTCAGAAACCCAAGGAGGGGTTGCTGAGAGTCGGAATTGACTCCACAGCAGTGAGTTTGATTTTGTTTGGTTTGTATAAACCAGAAAGATCATGTTTAACAAGGCTATTAAATTATCATTTACCACGTTCAAGATGGAGTACCTTGGTGGCACAAACAGTTAATGCATTTTTGTGATATCCAAAAGGTTGGCAGTTCAAGTCCACCTCAAAAAACGAAATAATAATAATAATAAAAGCCATTGAAAACTTTATAGAACACAGTTCTACTCTGACACACATGGGTTTGCCATGAGTTGGAATTGTCTTGAAGGCAACTGGTAACGGGTATGTTCAAACAGTAATAGATAATGAAGGTAGCAAAAAAAAAAAAAAAAAAAAGAAGAAGCATTATCTAAGAATTAATACAAATAAATGTCCAGATACATAATTATGAGAGAGATAAAAATTCTGTGCTTGAAATTCTACAAACTCAGTGGTGTGTCTGGGTTGTAGAGTAAAAAGAAAATAACTTGAAGGAATATGTAGGTTCAAATGCTGGCTCAGGTGCATATTAAGTGTGTGACAATGAATATGCTACTCACAATTTCTAAACCAGTTTTAGGTATGATATTTATCTTAAGAGGAGTTCTGGTGGTGCAGTTGTTAAAGTTCTTGGCTGATAATCAAAAGCAGGTGATTCCAGCCCACCAGTAGTTCACAAGAAAAGATGTTGCTGTCAGCTTCCTTGAAGATTATAGCCTTAGAAATTTTACAGGGCAGCTCTACTCTGTCCTATGGAATCACTATAAATCAGAATCAATTCCACAACTGTGAGTTTATTTTGTTTTGGACTTATCTTAAAGGTAGTTGCAATAATATTAAATGTTGGGCATGTGGTAGGCATCAATATATATTAGTTTTCTTCCTCTATAAGCTTTGAGTGACATGCTTTTGCTTAAGGACCTAAGATTCTCACTTTGTAGGAAATCTATTAAAAATTTAATCGAATTGGTCATTTTCACAAAAAGGTTGGACAAAACAAGAGAAGTTAGGAAAGTGAAGGATAGGAATGCAAGGATTTTTGGGAAACTCATTAAGTCAATGCAGACCATTAGTTAATGAACAAGGCTAGAAATAAAGGAAAAGTGATTTGGACAAAAAAGGGCTGGAAGAAATAATTATTAATATTTCCTTAACAGTAATAAGGAAAGATAGGATCAGAAAGAAGACTCTTTTGCTAAGTGAAGAAGAGAAAACAGAAACTTGTAAAGGAGGGTGAGGGAAATTTAAAAATAGCCAAGCTGGCATGTGATAAATTAAATCTCATGCTTGGGAATTTAAGCCAGCTAGCCTAACTTTTGAGGATCTAATCCTGTCTAAACTACATAGGAGATTGGATTTTAATGGTAAGGAAGATAGGAAATTGTTTGCTTGTGACAAAATTATTTTACTAACTTATGACTATTTCATGAAATATGTAGAATGAATTATGCACTTATTTCCTATGAGGAATATTTTAGAGCCATGTTGATGCTACTCATTTTGATTTCTATTAATTTGTAGATTATTTTGTTTCTGCTTGAATCTAGTAATGAAAGGGGCAAGACGTAAATATGTTAACAAAACAAATATAAAGGTAAAATATAGTCCAATGATTTACAGTTAAATATACTAAGAAGTCTACTGATGATTAAGAATATGGGCTGGAGTTAGAGTTTAGTTACTGCTCTTCTATTTTTGTCATATTGGTCAAGTTATTTAACTGTTGCAAGCCTCAGTTTTCTCATCTTAAAATGATACTAAAAATATAGCTCACCTCATATGCTATGTATGTGTACCACATAACACAGCACCCAGCATCTAAGGCATTTGACTGCTAACTAGAAGGCTGGTAGTTCAAACCCACCCGCCACTCCTTGGAAGGAAGATTGGACAATCTACTTCCATAAACATACTGCCTCAGAAACCCAAGGAGAGGTAGCTGAGTTGAATTCACTTGACAGCAGTGAGTTTGGTTTGGTTTTTCAGCTTTTAGCTTTGTCTGACTAAATACCAGGAAGGAAGGGATAAGATAGGGGTAAAGAAGAAGGAAGGAGCTTTAGTGGCACAATAATTAAGAGCTTGGCTGTTAACCAAAAGATCAGCAGGGCCAACCCACCAGGAGCTCTGCAGGAGAAAAGATCTGAAAATCTGTTACCATAAAGATTATAATTAGGAAACCCTATGGGGCAGTTCTACTCTGTCAAACAGGGTTACTATGAGTTGGAATCAAATAGATGGCACACAACAACAACAATAAAGGAGAGAAAGGATATCCCTGGGTGGTGCAAATGGTAAAGTACTCAGCAACTAACCAAAAGTTTGGCAATTTGAAACCACACTGAAACACCTTGGAACAAAGCCTGGCAATCTACTTCTGAAAGAACATTGTTGTTGTTGTTATGTGCCGTCGAGTCGGCCCCGACTCATAGCGACCCCTCCTTGGGTTTCCGAAAGTCTATGCAATGTAGCCATACTCTGAAACACATGGGATTGCCATGAGTCAGAAGGAATTGAATTTTCTGCAACTGATTATTGGTTAAGGAGGGAGGGAAGAAGGAATACAGGAAAGTAGGAAAGAGGGAGGAAAGGGAAAAAAAATGGCCAATTTGTTAGAACAAAAGTATTTTTTGTGTTTTAATTTGGAATCTCTGAAGACAAGTGACATCCTCCATAAATAGATGATATACCCACTGAGTTTTCTTTTTCTTAAAATGCAATTCCTGTAAGACACAGTTGAATAAACATTGAGAGATTTCAGAAACTCATGCCTAAAATTTGCAGTGAATGTGGAAGTTGGTCATTGTGATATCAGGCCACCAGCTTCTTTTAAAGGCCTGTAAATCAGATTCACTTATAAACAAATCTAAGGCATTTTTAATCACAAGTTGAAACGTCAATGAGACACTGAAATAAAGATTTATTTCTGCATTGGTGGCAAGGCAATTGAAATATAGTGTCATATTTGGGATGTTAATGTTCTGATGGTAGATCAGAATGGGTGAAATATATGTGATATAAAGCTGCCAACTAATCCTTACTTAAAACAGAACTTTAAAAAAAGTTAGTTGTCTTTTTAAAATATACTTTTATACATTTTTTTTGCCTTCATATTTCCATATTTCAGAAAGATAATGTGTAATATAAATTCTTTATTTATATCATTGAAGGATGAGAGCATAGAGAAATCGCCATTACGACACAACTTCAAGAAACCAAAACAATTATATAACCAAAAATATTTCTCCTCCAAAAAATCAACCATGAACAAAAGCAGTAAATGAAAACAAACAGAAAGATTAACAAACAGAAACAGTAAGAACCACTCATATCATACAAAAGGTGCTAATTTCCTTAGTGTGTAAAGAACTCCTTTAAGTCAGTAAGAAAAATTCAAAGTACATAATAAAAAAATGAATGAAACATAAGGGAGTTAAATTTGCTGTGAATTATATATATATATACAAAAAGAAATGAATTGTGGTGATTTTGTATTGTGCCAATTTAGGTTTCTAGAATTCCTGCTTGCATATGGTTTCTGATTAGGCCTGACCACAAAAGGCAATTTGTACAAGATGTTTTAAACACAGATATGAAGCACCAGCTGTAATTTTTGTGTCCTAAAGTTCAACATAGTGTGTCAGGCATGCTGTTGTTGAGTAGACTTTGTGGGAGTGGGGTAGCACCTAGACCAGCTCCCTTTCCATATCCTGCTAAATCTCCTCCTTCAACCATTCCAGATTCTGATTGCATAAATGAGCAGTTCTGTCATGAATGATACCAGTTTTTCTGCAGGTTATTCATAGAAGTGAGGCTGGAAATACTGAAAGTAGATGAGATTCTAGGACAACCTTAGAGCTTTTGGTTTGTCTTTGCCAGAGGTTTATCTAAGCTATGGCAGATATGACACGTGCTCTGGGTGCCACTTGAAGGGAACATCACTGAGCAGTTTCCAACAACCCAGTTTGGCCCAACATCCTTTCCTCAAGCATGGTAGACAACCAGAAACTAGGGAGGGAAGGAAGGCAGAGGGGGCAATTGCCCCCAGGCCCAAGTTCAAGGGAATGCCAGAGGAGGTACAGAATGACATTCTGAGGCACAACAGATATGAAAGGCATCTGACTGGGACAGCTGCACAATGGAGGGGGAAGGCATTCCTGCTGACACATTGTCAATGGCTACTCACCTTGAAATTTGAGGGCAGAGTGTGCAATTTAGAGATAGGCCCTGGGTATTTGAATTTGGGAGGGGCAACTTAGAGATTGCTGTGGTGCTTATTACTCTATGGGAGTTCCTTCCCAATTGCCCACCTGGCTGACCCATAGGTACTTGAGACTCAACACAAGAGTGATGGGGCTTGAAGACATTTCTCCAGCCCCAACAAGAGAGAAGATTGAAACCTTGTATCCCCTATTTTGTACCAAGAATGGTTCTGCATCTCTGATTGAACACTGACAGTTATACTAATGGATAACTATATTGCCACCTTTTGCTTTTTTCACGTACAACTTGTCTGGTCTGCAGTCACTGATGTTCAATGCATCAAATCTATTCTTCAGATGGTCTCCAAATTCAAGTGGAATATAATCAAGGTCGTATTTTGTCTCTTGTGAACTTGTTTTCATTTTCTTCAGCTTCAACTTAAACTTGCATAGAAGCAATTAAGGGTCTGTTTCATACTTGACTGCAGGCCTTATTTGACTGAAGATACAGAGTTTCTCTATTGACACTTTCCTCAGATGTAGTTAGTCTACAAAAGGTCGTTGAAAAGACAAGAATAGAAGAAAATACCAAAATGGATGTCAGAAAAGACTATGAAACTGGTCTTGAATGGAGAGTAGCTAAAGTGAATGGAAGAAACAAAGTAAACGAGCTGAACAGAAGATTTTAGAAGGCAGCATGAAAAGACAAAGTAAAGTATCACAATTAAATATGCAAAGACCTGGAGTTAGAAAACCAAAAGGGAGGAACACACCTAGCATTCCTCAAGCTGAAAGAACAGAAGAAAAAATTCAAGCTGTAACTTGGAATATTGAAGGATTCTAAGGAAGATTGGACAATATACTTCCCTAGTGATATCATCTTGGAAACCCAAAAAGGGGTCACTGACCCCTCCTTGGGTTTCTGAGGTGATATTGCTACCAAAGTAGATAGCCAGATCTTCCTTCTGAGGAGTGGCTGGTGGGTTTGAACCACTAGCCTTCTGATTAGCAGTTTAATGCCTTAGGCACTATACCAACAAAGCTCCCATCCCAAGCTGACTGAAAACAAAACCCTGAAGCCAGCAGCAATTGTGGAAACTTGGAAAGCAAACACTTGCTACTGATTTTTTTTTCCCCCTGATGTATCTCTTTTCCCTTTCTCCCTGCCTCATCCAATAGAAGAACCACATTAAGCCACCACAACACTTACTTGTCCCAACTTGAAATCCCCTTCATGAAGAACAGAGACCAGGATCCACGTACTCAACAGAGATTCCATCAAAACAAAAAAAAACTGGAGAACAACTCAACACATCTGAATTAATAACAACAACAACAACAACAAAAATACACCAGCTCCATGCTTGCAAATATATTTAAACATAAAATAAGAGTGAAACAAATCAATATATAACTAACAGTTAAAGACAATAACTTCAAAATGTCTAGAAAACAACAAATGGCCTCAAATCAAACAAAACAAAACATGATAAGACAATAGAAATAAAACTCCAAGCTAAAGACTTCTCTAACATCGAAGAAGAACAGGCAAGAGAATTATCTGAGAAGGAATTTAGAAGATGTGTATATAGAACACTCTAAGAGCTCAAGGAAACCACAAACAGAATCAAGGAGAAAACAGAAAGTACCCTGGAAGAGTTCAGGAAAATGATTCAAGAACAAAATAACAAGATAAATACACAATCAGAACTTCTACAAAAACAGCAGTTAGAAATCTAGAAGATGAACACTAAAATTAGAGTTAGACAACACAGTGGAGGGACAAAAGAGTAGACTAGAACTGGCTGAAGAATGCATTTCCCAACTAGAAAATAAATCTCTTGACACCACCCTGTATGAAGAAAAATCAGAACAAAGATTTAAGGGAAATGCAAAGAACCTAAGAGTTATATAGGATGACATGAAAAGAAACAACATATGCCTCATTGGAATACTAAAACAAGAGGAAACAGCAACAGCAAAAAAAAATACTGAGAAAATTTTTGAAGGCTTGTTAACAGAAAATTTCCCCCATATCATGAAGGAAGAAAAGATATCTGTCCAAGAAGCTCAAATCATCATCATCATATCATCATCATCATCATCATCATCATCATAAACCTCTTTGTAGCCCCAGATAATTTGTGGTACCAACTATTAAAGGTCATAGTATTTTCTGACTTTACAAGTTTGTTTGAAAAACTGATGCAGTGTGTATTTTTTGGTGTTTATATAAAAACATAGAAGGGGGGGAATATAAAATATATTTCCACCAAGATTAATGATTGCTAATCATGGTGATTCGGGTAGCATAGTGCCTAAGGCTAACCAGAAGCCTGTCAGTTCAAATCCACCAGCCACTCCTCAGAAGGAAGGCTGGACAATCTACTTTCGCAGTGATACTGCCTCAGAAACCCAAAGAGGGGTCACTAGGAATTCGGTCTAACTCAACGGCACATAACAACAACAACAATCATGGTTACATTGTACAATCAACTGGTTGCTTTTTTCACCCTGTTCTTTAGGGGAGGGAAAGCAATCTTACTGATTCTATCATACAAATATCAATTGATGGAGGGGATCCAGAGACAATATTCATAGCCCAAGAAAAAATAGTCTGTAGTTCCAAAATCAGCAGAAATTGAGTAGTTCAGAAAATGGTTATGGCCACTGGCAGTGTCTACTGTGACTCCACAATGTTGCATTACCCAGAGATGCTCCACATTTTTACTTTATTGTAATGACAATTCCATAAGGCAAGGTCCCCACTTTTGAATGTCATGTCTTCTTGTCTGATCCCAAATAAACTTTGTTCTAAGGAAAATATATGATCAGCCCCTTCTTAAATATTACTTTCCTATAAATATCCACCAAAGTTTCTGAAACCGGCATTCAACCACAAGCCAAAGAAGGTGGTAATGCACTCCAGAATTTCGACTGGATACAAAAGGTTGTCATTCTTGCCTGGATAGTTGGGTGTTTGAGGGAGGGTGGAAACATGAAGGCATGGGGGCATTCTGCAATGGGGAAAGGGAGGAGAGGGTTAATTATAAAAATGTAATTAACAGCCATCATCTATAGAGTCACCTACAAAAATACATGCGATGTTTTCTGTGATCTTTACAACATTCTATAAAGTAACACTAATAGACATGGGAAACCTGATGTTGTACATCCTGTTCTTTAATTTCTTCATTTACTTAGCAAACATTTATGAAGACTCTCTAATGTGCCAGAAATATTAATTGGGGGGGGGGAGCTCAATTGACCCCATACAGGATAGGTCCCAAGAGAAATCATCAAGACATATCATAATCAAACTCCCCAAAACCAAAGAAAAAGAAAGAAACTTGTGAGCAGCCTGGGAAAAAAGAAATGTCACCTGCAAAGGACAAGAAATAAGGCTAAATTCTGATTACTCAGCAGAAACCATGCAAGCAAAAAGGCAATGGGACAGCATATATAAAACACTGAAGAAAAAGAACTTCCAACCAAGAATTCTATATCCAGCCAAGTTGTCCATCAAATATGAGGGTGAAATCAAGACATTCTCAGACAAACAGAAATTAATGGTTTTTGTGAAAAGCAGACCAACCCTACAAGAAATGCTAAATGGAGTCCTTACAATAGAGAACCCACAACAGAGAGTAACAAATTGAAATCAGGACACTTGACATCAATGCTTAAAACCAAATTGAAATAGCTGCTCAAAATAAGATCATAAAGCATTGTAACAAAGAAACAAGGGAGTAAATCTGCACAGGACACCAGCAACAAAACAAATAGAAGGAATAAAAGTTCTATTTACAAAACTTCCAAATGGAGGGGAAGACAAGACAATGTCCTTATAGAACAAATTGTTCCAAAATTAAAGAGACAAGAATTCAATCCAGGGCAATCACAGAGAAAATTAACAATCCCCTAAGCAAACCCAGAAAGAAGAAAAACATAGTGCTTAGTAAGCACAGAATCAACAATGATGGAGAAAAGAAGAAAAAAAATTGATAACAAAATGAGTTCAGCATAGAAAAGTGGTTGGACCTAGGAAATCACCAACAACACAACAAAAAACACAATACAATGACAGTCATCAATTCATACCTATCCCTAATTATACTCTATGTGAATAGACTAAACGTACCTGTCAAGAGAAAGAGAGTGGCAGATTGGATAAGAAAAGAAGACCCATTGATATACTTCCTAGAAGAGATTCACCTTAGACACAAAGATAAAAACAAATTAAAAATTAAGTGGTGGGAAAAAATATATCAAGCTAATGGTAACAAAAAAGAGCAGGAGTGGAAATATTAATTTCTGATAAAACAGATTTCAAGGTCAAAAACAGCATAAGGGACAAACAAGAACACTATATGATGCTAAAAAGGTCAATTGACCAAGAAGACATTACTATAATAGATATCTATGCACCTGTTCTGCTTACCTAATGCCTCTCTGACAAGCATATACCACAAATGGGATGGCTTGAACAAACAGGAGTTTAGTCTCTTACAGTTTGGAGGCTTTAAGTCCAAGTTCAAAGTGCCAGGCTCTAGGGGCTGGGTGAAAGCCCCTCAACCTTGGGGTCCAACTCTGCCTCCTGCTCCAGGCAGCTACTGGATGTTGAGGCTGACAAGCCCAACACTGACAAGTAAAAAGGCACAGTCCCAATGTTACCAAAACACACAGCAGGCCATTAATT
>NW_006921659.1:11182383-11192289 GCF_000298275.1 Orycteropus afer afer
CATCCCAAAGGCAGCTACTCAGCTGCTTGTGGTAGATCCCACCATGGAGTTGATTGCCAGTCTCATCATGGGGAATAACTACCACCAGTTGCCCAGCCTCTCAACCAGGCCCAGTCAAGTTGACATACAAATTTAACTATCACAATTCCACCCCTTGTCAACTTGGCACCTGTACAGATCTTCATTGGGTGGCATCTGTATAGATCTCCTTCACTGAGTGACTCTAATCCCCTAGTTCCTGAGTGGTGACTTCACCTTCTTGGCCTGGAGGCCCTGTTCCTCTCCCACTTGGGTATGGCAGCCTTGCCCCTCACTATTGGGCAGCAGCTATGGGTCCATCCAACTGGCTCACATGAACAAACAGGCCCACATTTCAGAACCAAGTTGGTGATTGTCTAACTCTTTGAAAGCTAGGGGGCTATGGTGATTCCACCCCAAAGGCCATGGTCCTACCCTTTGATGCTTAGGCAGCTTTGCTTCCCACCCATTTCCTTAGTCTCCCTGCTTCTGCCAATTAATGCCCAAGGGCAACCCACTCCACCAGAAATCTTTCTGCCCAAAGGACACTTACCCTTCTTGCTCCATGGGCCAACCAACTTCCTACTCCATTTTATGCTGGTCTCTTCACCAAGTAATGCCCACTCTTCCAGGAATTGCCTACCCAATGTCACCCAGCTTTCTCCTCTGTGGGTTGGTGAGCCTGTTGCTGTTTAATGCCGGTTTCTGGGCTCTGCTACTGCTGTCTTTCATGTGTTCTCTCTGTTGGTATCTCTCTGCCAATTTCTTGGCTCTGCTCCTGCTATCTCTCATGCCAATGCCATGGTCTCTCTTCAAGTCAAGGACACACTCCACTCCTGATTACACATTTTAAGTATCTGTCAGAGCAGTACCCCACTCTCGGTATCATATTCTGTTCTGGTTACTTAGTGCCACTCTGACAAGAATATACCTCAAATGGGATGACTTGAACAAACAGGAGTTTATTCTCTTACAGATTGGAGGTTTTAAGTCTGAGTTCAAAGTGCCAGGCTCTAGGGAATGTGTAAAATTCCCTCAGCCTTAGGCTTCAGCTCTGCCTCTTGTACTCAGCCCACTGAAGCTAGAGGCATCTCTTCACTCAGGCACCTACTGGCGGCTAAGGCTAACAAGCCCAAGGTTGACAAATAAAATGGCACAGTCCCGATGTTACCAAACCACATGGTAGGCCATTAATTTAAGTCCCTTTTAAGTCCCAAGGTCGGCAGAGTATGGCAGGCTGCTGAACAAAGACACCACTATATGCAGGGTCCAAGCCTGCCATAAACTAGCTAGTATCCCCAAGCCTTCTCCTTATATACAGGAAGAAGACCACATCCTACTTCTGGTAGATCCCACCATGGAGTTGATTGCCAGTGTCATCATGGGGAATAACTACCATCAGCTGCCCAGCCACTAAACCAGGCCCAGCCAAGCTGATATACAAATTTAACTACTACAGTCATATACACAAAGCCAATGGAGAACATTGTTAATGGAGAAAGATTCAAAGCATTCCACATGCAAACGGGAATCAGACAAGGATGCCCTCTATCACCACTTCTATTTAACTTTGTATTGGAAGTCCTAGCCAGGACAATAAGACAATAAAATGAAATAAAAGGCATATAAATTGTCAAAGAGAAAGTAAAGCTGTCTCTATTTGCAGAAAGCATGATCCTATACATAGAAAAACCAAGAGACTTAGCAAAAAAACAAAACAACAACAACAAACTACTGGAACTAACACAGAGGTTGAGCAAAATGACAGGATACAAGGTCAACATAAAAAAATAAGTTGCATTCCTCTACATCGAGGCCTCTGAAAAGGAAATAAGAAAAACAATACCATTTACAATAGCTACCAAAAAGATAAAATATCTAGGAATAAATCTTACCAGAGACACAAAAGACCTATACAAAGAAAACTATAAAACACTACTACAAGAAACTACAAGGGATCTACATAAATGGAAGAACTGGCCTTGTTCATGGACAGGAAGACTGAATAGTGGAAAATGTCAATACTACCCAGAACAATCTACACGTTTAATAGAATTCTGATCCAGATCTCATCAACATTTTTTAAGGATGTGGAAAAATCAATTATTAACTTCATATGGAAACAAAAGGGACCTCAGATGAGCAAAACACTACTGAAGAAGGAAAACAAAGTGGGAGGTCTCATACTCCCAGATCTCAAAACCTACTATACAGCCACAGTAGTTAAAACAGCATATTGGTACAATGATAGACAGGTAGACCAATGGAACAGAATTGAAAATTCAGAAATAGACTCATCCGTCTATGGACAGCTGATCTTTGACAAAGAACCAAAACCTATTAAATGGGGAAAAGATAGCCTCTTTAACAAATGTTGCTGGCAAAATTGGATATTCACCAGCAGAAAAATGAAACAAGACCCATACCTCATTCCATATACAAAAGCAAATTGAAGTTGGATCAAAGACTTAAATGTAAAACCCAAAACGATAAAGCTCATCAAAGATAAAATAGGGGCAGATCTGTTGTTGTTGTTGTTGTGTGCTGTGAAGTCGGACTCAACTCATAGTGACCCCTCCTTGGGTTTCCAAGGCAGTATCACTACGGAAGTAGATTGGCCCATCTTCCTTCTGAGGAGTGAGTTTCTGGTGAGTTTGAACTGCCAGCCTTCTGGTTAGCAGTCAAGTGGGTTAGGCCCTACGTTACCAGAGTTCCCAGAGACAGATGTAGGGACCCTAATTTATGGCATAAATAGACTATCAAGCATAACCCAGAATGCACAGGAGGTGGAAGAGAAGCTATATGACTGGGACCTTTTAAAAATTAAATTCTTATGTGCACCAAAAGGCTTCTCCAAAAGGGTAAAAAGAAAACATACAGATTGGGAGAAAATATTTGCCAATGACATATCTGACAGAGGACTTATCTCCAAAATGTATAGAAAACTTCAACACCTCAATACCAAAAAGACAAAGAATCCAATACAAAAAATGGGTAAGGGACATGAACAGACACTTCACTAAAGATGACATGCTGGCAGCCAACAAACACATGAGGAAATGCTCACAATCATTAGCCATTAGGAGATGAAAATCAAAACAATGATGAGATATCATCTCAGCAGTAATAGCAAAGTTCAACAAGACAGAAAATAACAAATAACAAATGCTGGCGGAGTTGCAGAGCAATTGGAACCCTCATACACTGCTGATGGGACTGCAAAATGGTACAACCATTGTGGAAAATGGTATGGTGTTTCTTTAAAAAACTGAAAATAGAAATACATTTGAACCAGCAATTCCATTACTAGGAATATATCCTAAAGAGGTGAGAGACAGGATGCGAACAGACATATGCATACTCATGTTCATCACAACAAAATTCACTATAGCAAAGTGATGGAAACAACCTGAATGCCCATCAGATGGGCATTTGGATAACCAAATTATAGTACATTCACACAACGGAATACTAAGCTACATTAAAGAATAATGAAGAATGCATAAATCATCTCACAATGTGGATGAATTTGGAGGACCTTATGCTGAGTGACATAAGTGAATCGCAGAAGGACAAATACTGTATGAGAACATTACTGTAAAAAGTCAAGGAAGGGTTTGCTTAGGGAAGGGAACTCACTTTAGTTTACTGGGGATGGGAGGGAAGTGGAGGGAAACATTTGGAGTAATTGGGAGTCACACACTGAGTTGGGTAAGGAAAGGGAATGTATGGAAAGAGTCTATGACAAGCATGATAACATTGGGTAAAGGGAGGACGCCAAATTGTGAACATAAGATATAGATGACAGAGGCTAATATCACTATACGCACAATACAGCATTGCCACTAACACCAAACACCAGGCTACAGATAAATGTACAGACAACTGAGAAGATCAGATGGGAGTTGGTGAACAGGGATATACCCCAGACCAATGATAGATTTAGCTGAAGATAATCTTGCATAGATATTTAAAAAAAAAAAAAAAAAAAAAAAAAAAACCTCATTGCTGTTCAGGTCTGATCTGACTCATAGAGACCCCTCCTTGGGTTTCCAAGGTGGTATTGCTACGGAAGTAGATTGCCCAACCTTCCTTCAGAGGAGTGGCTGGTGGTTTTGAACCACCAGCCTTCTGGTTAGCAGTCAAAGGCCTTAGGTATTATGCTACCAAAGCTATGGCAGTGGTACAAAATTAGCCTCACTCATTACGGAAGCAACAGAAGACAGAGTTGGAGTAATCCCTCAGAGACAGCCAAACACCTTGGGAGAGAGAACCACTGAGACTGCCAACTCAGGACCATAGTACTCGGGGAAACCAGGCTCAATTGGCACAACATAATACATAAAAGTCTTGTTCCACAACCTACTTTGGTAAGTAGTAAGTGGGGTCTTAAAAGCTTTCAAGAGGCCATCTAAGGTGCAGCTAATGGTCTCTTCTCATCTGAAGTGAAGAAGTGTGAAAAAAATCAAGGACATTTGGAAACAATTAGTCCAAAGATATGATGGATATCAAGACCAGAAGAACTAGATGGTGCCTGGCTACCAATGCCAATACTGGGGAAGGGATCAAAACTGGAGATCCTAGATAGAGTGGGAGGAAAAACATGGAACACAATTCAAAAACACAATAATGAACAGAATTATTGGTTGGATGGAGTCTGGTGGGACCCCCCCAAGACTACGGCCCAGGGATAGCACTCACTCCCATGGACTGGCTCTCAGCCCAACAGTAGAAAGACTTACATGAAGAAGACCCAACTCAGGGTGATGCACCCACATATTCTATGGAGATACATCCCCTTGGAACAATCACCCATGGGGCACCAGAGAGTTAGCATTCACTTGGAGGGAAAGTTGGACAGACAGGAGTGCATAGTTAAGAAGGGTATGGAGGGGTTGGGCAGGTCAAAGGGAAGGGAGGGAAGAGAGTGGATTAGGGTTGGGGATGGTAATCAGGGCATGAAACCAAATATACATAAACTGTTTAATGTAAAACAAATTGTGCTCTGAAAATTTGCACCCAAAGCACAATTAAAAAAAAAAAAAAAAAAAAAAAGAGAGAGAGATTGTTTCTTGCTTCAGAAGTCAGATTTTGACAAAAAAGTTTAAAAAAAAAAACAGAAAAACAAACAAAAAGATGGTTACAGCAGTATATTGACAGGAGACTTCCAGAAATTCAAATTGGATTCAGAAGAGGACATGGAATAAGAGGTATCATTGCTAATGTCAGTGGATCTTGGCTGAAAGCAAAGAATACCAGAAAAATGTTTACCTGTGTTTTATTGACTATGCAAATGAAATAAACTCTGTGGATCATAACAAATTATGTATAACATTATGGAGATTGGGAATTCCAGAACACTTCATTGTGCTCATGAGGAGCCTGTCCATAGATCAAGAGGCTGTCATTCGAACAGAAGGGGTAACTACGATTTAAATTCAGGATGGGTGTTCGTAAGGCTTTTATCCGTTCACTGTATTTACTCAATTTTTATTCTGAGCAAATAAGCCAAGAAGCTGAAGTATATGAAGAAAATTGCTACATCAGGTTTGGAGAAAGACTCATTAACAACCTGATATGATTAAAACTGGAGATCCTAGATAGAGTGGGAGGAAAAACATGGAACAAAATGCAAAATTTGATCTCTTCCCCAGTGATATGCAGATGACAAGACCTTGCTTGCTGAAAGTGAAGATGACTTGAAGCATTTACTGTCTTCAGTATGGATTACACTTCAATGTAAACAAAACAAAAACCCTCACAACTGGACTAATAAGCAACATCACGATAAATGGAGAACAAATTGAAGTTGTCAGGGATTTCATTTTACTTGGATCCACAATTAACACCCATAAAAGCAGCAGTGAAGAAATCAGACTGGATATGTCCACTACAAAAGACCTCTTTAAAGTCACTTTGAAGACTAAGGTACACCTAACTCAAGCCATGATATTTTCAATTGTCTCATAAGCATGTGAAAACTGGACAATGAATAAGGAATACCCAAAAAAGAGTTTATGTCTATGAATTGTGGTGTTGGCAAAAAACACTGAAAATACCATGGACTGCCAGAAGAATAAACAAATCTGTCTGGGAAGAAGTGCAGCCAGAATGCTCCTTAGAAGACAGAAGGACCAGACTTGGTTTCCCCTACTTTGGTTATGTTGTCAGAAAGGAACATTCCCTGGAGAAAGACATCATGCTTGATAAAGTAAAGGGTCTGCAAAAAAAAGTGAAGACCCTCAACAAAATGGATTGACACAGTAGCTGCAACAGTGGACTCACACACAGCAAGGATCGTGAGGACAGCACAGGACTGGGCAGTGCTTCATTCTGTTGTACGGAGGACTGCTGTGAATCTGAGGCAATTTGATGGCAACTACAACAACCGTATATTGTCATCATCAAGCTTCTTTAGTTACTAATATTTTGGCATGTTTGCTTTTACTATTCACCTATCCACCATTTGGAAATTAGTGGTAGGAGTCATGCCACCTCATGACATTATACATATAATTACAGTATCATTATCACATTTACAAAATAATTACAAATTCATCAAATAATCTAGTCCTCTGTCCATAATCAAATTTCCCTAATTATTCTCAACGTGTCTTTTATAAATACTTTTTCCAACCAATCAAGTTTCCAACTGAGGTTCTCATGTGAATTTGGTTATGTCACCATAGTTTCTATTTATAGAAAATAGTCCTCTAATGTTTGTTCCTCCAATGACATTGAGTTTTTCAAGAGACAAACAGTGCCATTCCATATTTTGGCTGTGTCTAGTATTTCATTCGGGGTTCTATTTTCCCTGTACTTCTTATATATTGAAAATTATGTCTAAAGCTTGATTTAATTAAAGTTTAATATCTTATTTAAGAATATGTAAATGTAAAGCTATTTTCTTCCTTTGTATCACATCAGGAGACACCTAATGTCTGGTGGTCTCCTAATTACTAATAGTGCTATCTGGCAGCATAGTGCTTAAGGCACTTGACTATTAACCAGAAGGCTGGTGGTTCAAACCCACCAGCCACTCTTTGGAAGGAAGATGGGGCAATCTACTTCCGTAGTGATACTGCCTCCGAAACTCAAGGAGGGGTTGCTATGAGTCAGGTCTGACTTGATGGCACATAACAACAACAACAAAAGCTATGTTTAATCTCATGATAAAAGTAGTGATCATGAGATCACTCTTTTTTGGAGGTAAGCTTTTCTCTTTGCAATTTAGCAAGTAGTTTGTGGGGTGACACTTTTGCACCATATACATAACCTATGTATCTTTCACCTAATAGTTTTAGTTGATGCAGAAGTTAAAAGAATAATTTGGTGATTCTCAGCCTCCATATTTGATTAATGATCATGAGCTTACGGTGGAACCACCAATATATCTACCAATTATATAATTTTTCTCATATACCTTATTAACTAAGAAAACCCCAAAACTAAACCCACTGCCATTGAGTCAATTCCAACATATGGAGACACTATACAACAGAGTCCAACAACCCCATAGCATTTCTAAAGCTGAAAATATTTATGGAAGCAGACTACCTCATCTTTCTCCTGTGAAGAAATTGCTGACTCTTTGGTTAGTAGCCAAATGCTTTAACCACTGCACTACTATAGCTCCTTTAACTAAAAAAAATAGAGGCAAAAAAGAAAAAAACAAAACAAAACAAAACACATATAAGTCCAGAATTGGGGGTGGGTTGAGCAAAAACAATAAAGCCCTAATAGATAAGGATGTTTATGTGGGGATAAGAAACTATTTGAACAATGTTTGTCCAGAGATAGAGCTAGGAAAGTAGAAGGGGTTGGAAAGGAAGAATGAAGGGAAGGGGTGGGTGCAGGGAGGAAATGGGAAGAATGCTGTTACAGTGTGGCATTGCAGTAAATGTCACAAAACAGAATGTGAATGTGAATGGATTGTTGAATGAAAACCATTTAGCTCTTTAAACTTTCACCCAAATCACAAGAAAAAAATAAGAAAATATTTTAACTCTTGAGACATTTAGAAGGAAAGCTGAATTGGAAAATAGATTAAGCCAGGAAAGTATGGATAGATAAAAATGCAATAATAGTGCAAGAACAATTGTTCAATATAGCAATAGTTCAAGAGCCTGGTTTTTCCAGTAAGGTGTAAGAACAAATGAAATGGGAGAAAATCAGAGAGATGAAAAGCATAATTTTTTGATGGGGGAATATTTCAGTTTAAAATTTAAGAGTCGAGTGGATTGGGCAAGGAAAAATCCACATTTTGTTTACTTAAATGGAGAGTGGAGAATATCACTGGAGTTTAGCTCAAGTAACTGTTAAAGTATTTAATATGTTATACTTGTTGGACATTCATATCATCTAGACTTATGGAAGGAGAAGAAGATGACTCCAAGCCAGTACACATATCCTTGATGAAAGCTAGGTATCAGTCAAGCAGATAAGATTGATAAGGAGATGAAGAGGGTGATATTGAAAGAAGGAAGCATCATTTTTTTTTTTTTTTTAATGAAAGTGGAAAAGCAAAGATGTAAGAGTTATGATAATAGTAAGGAAAGACAACTAATGCTTTGCTCTGAGAATGTTGATTTTTCCCTCTTACCAAAGCCTAAACATGGTATGTGAGCTGTAGCAAAATGATCCTGTTGTAAAGTCAACAAGAAATGCAATGGGAACCGTAAGGGAGAGCCATGTATAAATCAATGTAAGAAAATACAGAAAATACCTGTAAAAATGTGTTCGTTAATTGGATGACATTAATCAATTATAATGATCTATCTCCTGAAAGGCATAACATAATAGATAATATAATAAGGCCAAATACCTCCTAAATTATTGAATTGACATGGATTTGGTAGTAGCTAACAGAGTCACTGGAAACTGAGAAATTGTGAGTTCCAAAAGAAAATTGCTGTCAAGTTTTACTAAAGGATATAGCAAGTGGGTTTCCTGGTTTGGTGAACCCAGGGTCAATTTCTTTATTATTTGAGACCTTTAAGTCAGGTTAAATCATTGGAACTTTGATCAGTTCTTCTTTTGAGAGGACCTTAGATTTAGTCTTACCGAAGAGTACTTTAATACTTTGACCGTTTTTCATTCTTTATCTGAACAAAGCAATGATAAAAGACAGAAACTTATATCAGGTACCTTGGAAGAAAGACATTCATGATATTTGGATGTGATCAGTTCACATTATGTGGTAGGTGTCAGTGAACCTGTGAGTCTGCTGAGTCTGAAATAATTGTTGCTTGCCTAAGGCTTTCCTAGTTCTTTGCGTGATAGATATTGACATGTAGGACGAGGCTTGTAAAGAATTTTATTTCTGATTTATTGAGCTCCCACATGGTGTCTGTACATTTTTGTGTGTGCGTCATGAGGTGATGTATTTCCATTTTAGAACTTGCTTTACCAAGTGTTCACAACTGTGTCACACTCTCCCCAAAGAGCAGTATGTCTGAGGCAATTAGATAGGACTAATGCTTTACTCCAAGTAAGCTTCTTATAAGCGATCCCATGGAGTCAAAACAGAATACAAATGAGTGCTTCCAGGACTCTCTTGATGAGCAATGTCTGGGTACTTGGCTTCTCAAAATCTGTTTTAACTCATACCAAGTAAACTCTGAACCTAGGATACAAACGTAGAGAACTCTTCTGTCGCAAAGTAATCTTTTACTTTTTTAGTTACTAACATAAAACCTATTGCCATCAACTTGACTATGACTTTTAGAAACCCTTTAAGACAGAGTAGAACTGCCCCACAGGATTTCCAAGGCTATAAATATTCACAGATAGCGACCCCTCCTTGGGTTTCCGAGGCAGTATCACTACGGAAGTAGGATTGCCCAACCTTCCTTCCGATGAGTGGCTGGTGGGTTTGAACCGCCAGCC
>NW_006921659.1:11192519-11205413 GCF_000298275.1 Orycteropus afer afer
AAACCCAAGGAGGGGTCGCTATGAGTCAGGGCTGACTCGACGGCACATAACAACAACAACAACAACAAAGGTGATATACTGATAAAAACCCAAACTCATTGCCATCGAGTCGGATTCGACTCATAGTGACCCCTCCTTGGGTTTCCGAGGAGATATCGTTATGGAAAGTAGATCACTCAACCTTCCTTCCGATGATATATTGATAAGATGTTAAAAAATAAAAAAAATAAGTGGATATTCTACTGTATCTCTGATGAGTTAAATTAGCATAATTAGAACAGCCAAGGTGTGAGAAGTGGGAGAAAAGAAAAAAAAAAAAAAAAAAAACTTAATCTAGGGTCTTGCTACAAGAATGACTAGAAAACAAACTAAAAAAACCCGTTGACGTCCAGTTGATTCTGACTCAGTGATCCTATAGGACAGAGTAGAATTTCCCCATAGGGTTTCTGAGGCTGTAATCTTTACAGAAGCAGGTTGTCACTTCTTTCTCCCGTGGAGTGGTTTGGGGGTTTAAATCACTGACCTTTTGGTTAGCAGCCAAGCACTTAACCACCTAGCCACCAGGGGTCCTTGATGGAATAAATAGATATTAAAAAAAAAAAGACAGCAATACTGACTGACAGGATGCCTGGTAGGCAGAATAATGACCTATGAAGATATCCACATCCCAATCCTCTGTTACGGACTTAATATTGTTTCCCATATAGATATGATGGAATTCTAATACCTGTACCAGTGAATGTGACCCTGTTTGGGGACTAGGGTTTTTTCTTTGCAGATGTTATCAATTAAGTTAAAGACAACATACTGGAGCAGGATGAGTACTAATTTTATATTATTAGTGTTTATAAAAAGAGGAGGACAGTCATGGAAACATATTCACAGACAGAGAGAAGATAACATGTGATGCATGTCTACAAGCAGCAAAGGAATGGTAAGGATTGCCAGTAGCCCCTAGAATCAATGAGAGAGGCATGGAACTGAATCCACACTGCCGATACCCTGATTTGAACTTTTAACCTCCAGAACCATGAGATAATAAACTTTTGTTCTTTGAAACTATCCAGTTAGTGGTATGTTTATGATGGCAGTCCTGGGGACCTAAGGAAACAAGCTTGTCTAAAAAATATTATCTACTTCACAATCTTGTGGAACAAATATGATTACATATCTATGGTATTTCAAATTGATTAAGCAAATCCCAAGATGTCCTCATTCTTTCTAATATTTCATACACACTGGAATTTATGTAGACCAAGGGGATGTCTGAACCATGAAATCTGATCATCTTTTTTCGTTTGCTAAAATATAATGACATTGTTAAACACTGGTCTTTCAGAGTCTGAAGAATGGTTGTTTGAACCTAGATGATGCCCTTACTGAAATATCATTGCATAGGTTTCAGTGGGGCACCCATCCTGGAATGGAAGATGAAAATACTTTGTTTATCCTTAAGTACAACTACTATTTCCCTGTTTACTGGTCAATTGTTTGCTTTGGGGACCAGCCTTCTATCATGAACTGCTCTTAGTCATCAGCTCAGATGCCTTCTTTCCTCATGATAATTTCCACTTGGGATCTTGGAGTCTTATTCTGGCAATGTAAATTACTTAGGGTATTTCGTTCAAACTAAATTTCTGTAATTTCAAATCTCCCAGAGATGTGATTGAAGTCTCAGGTGCTTCTCTTTCAATAGGCCACTTGGTGCCTTGTAGAAATTTTCTTACCTGCTCTCACATGAGCATAGCAAGGCCACAAGGAAGGGCATCTTTCCATAATAATATTACATACACTCTTCATTCATAAAATAGGTGCTTCCTTGTTTGCCTTAAATTGTCACTCAAGTAGAATGGTCTTATAATAATGAAATTTCATTCAAACTGCTTTTTCTGTCTCTACTTGTAGATCAAGAAGTTGCAGGACTTTTTTTTTTTAATTCAATTTTTTTAGTATATTTTTCATTATCCTTTAGCAAGGATAATTTCTTGGGATGTTAGCTTGTATTTTTTTCTGACTACTTTTTATTGTTTTTTACCTCTCATATCTCAAAATATCATCCAGACCATTTTTTTTTTTTTTTTGTCTTGCCTCTCTGTTGGCTTTGACTTAATTAATGAAAATACGTTAGAATGTGTTAGTAAACAGAAAAGCTAGAAATGAGTGTTAGATTTTACGAAACTAAAGTGAAATCTGAGTGGAAGTCAACTATCTGAAGGATGTCTGAGACCAAGAAAAGGAATGAAAATGGCAGAATTGATGGGTTTCTGGGAATGAGGATTTCCCTTCAAGTTGGATACATAGAACACTAACTATCCAAAACTGTGAGTCTGGGACCGCAGAGCTGCCTTTGGAAAGAGGAAATTCAGCTTAGACAAGGGGCACAATGGAAGAGATAAACATGGTCTGAAGATTACAGGACACTTCTACAACAGCCTGGACTTTATATGATTCCCAAGGCCCTCATTCACAGTCATGAAAAAAAAAAAAAAAAAAAACAAAAAACCTCAATAGTGATTGGCAACGAATGTTCTATTAGCCAGGACAAAAGTGGACTTGAAGTAAATTAAACATTATTAAAAAATAAAGTTTTTGTTTTTGCATCACATATAGTGCAATTAAAACCATACTTCCTACTACTGAGGATAGATTTTGCAGGTAGAGGATTTTCAAAGATGGCAGCATTCAAGGTGGATGTTGATGGAGTAGAATTTCACTAAGTGGAACAAAGAGTGCAGAGGGTTCTAGGAGAAAATTATTCTAAGTAAAGGTGTTGAGGTCTGTCATCTCAAAGCACACTAGGAAATGGCAAGTGATCTGGATTAAGCACTGTAGATTGGTTTCAAAGTAATAAAAATGTGGAGATAGAGGAAGATACTTTGTGAAAGACCTAGAACACTTTCTTTTTTAATTTTTTTTTTTAATTGTTATTTGGGTGAAAGTTTACAAAGCAAATTCACTTTCCGTACAACATTTCACATCCACTTTGTCACTTTGTCTCATGACATTGACTACAATTTACCACAATGCAACAGTTCCCCTCCCACTTCCTCCTGATAGTTACCTCTTCCCTGCTTCCCTATGTCCATCCCTCCATGTACTCCTGCCCTCTGAGCTGTCTCCCTGTGCATAAACAGCTCTTCTTTCTCTCATGATTGTTATCTCCAAGGAGTGTATCTACCTAGTGTAAATGTTCACCTCATCTGCCTGTCTTTTGTTTGGCTGGAAGCCACAGGAGTGGGTTCAAATCCAGACCTGAAGGGCAACTAGGGGCCATAGTCTCAGTGGTTCCATCAGGCTCTATCAGACCAGCAAACATGCCAATTAAGCTTGATGTCCAAGACCTAGAATACTTTTGATTAAAGAAATTAGAGTTACTAAATAGATGAGCCTTGTGGTCCAGAGTACTTCATTCATACCTTCATTCAATCATTCATTCATTTAAAATTTATTTAGCACCTACTATTTGGCAAAGGGTTCATGAGTGGCACAAATGATTAAACATTGGGTAACTCACTGACAAATTGGCAGTTTGAACGTGATGACCAGCACTTCAAAAGACAGTCTTGTTGATTGCTTCTGAAAAGTAAGAGGTGTGAAAACCCTATGGAAGGCAGTTCTACTATCAAACACATGGGGTTGCAGTCAGACACAGTGGCAACTACCCCCCCCCAATCTTTAGCAGGCAATATTCAACCAATACCAATTGTCATTGGCAATATTCTAGCACTATCAGCTGTCATTGAGTCTACTCCAAGTAATGTTGACCCCATGTGTGTCAGAATAGAATTACACTTCATAGTATTTTCAATTGCTGACTTTTTAGAAGTAGATCACCAAACTTTTCTTCTGAGGTACTTCTGGTTGGACTTAAACTTCCAACCTTTCAGTTAGCAGCTGAACACTTTAACAATTTACATTAACCTGGGACCCAAACTAGTTGCTTTCAAGTCAACAGAAATTGATGACAACCTCATTTGTTCTGTTGTTAGTTGTTAGGTACAGTCAAGTTATTTCTGACTCATAGTGACTCTATGCACCACTGAATGAAACACTTCCAGATCTTGTGTCATCCTCACAATCCTTGCTATGTTTGAGCCCATTGTTACAACCCCTTTGTCAATATCTATCTTGTTAAAGGTCTTCCTCTTTTTCATTGACTCTCTGCTTAACCAAACATGATATCCTTCTGCAGGGACTGGTGCCTCTTGACAACATGTCCAAAGAACATGAGAAGAAGTCTTGCTAACCTCATCTGTAAGAAGCATTCTGGCTGCTTTCCTTTCAAGACAGATTTATTTGTTCTTCTGGCAGTTGATGGTATATTCGGTATTCTTTATCAACACCATAATTCAAATGCATCAATTCTTCTTTGATCTTCTTTATTCATTGTGCAGGTTTTGAATGTATATGAAGTGATTGAAAATATCATGGCATGGGTCAGGTTCACCTTAGTCCTCAAAGTGACTTCTTTGCTTTTAAACACTTTAAAGAGTAATTTGAAGCAGATTTTCCCAATACAGTATGTCATTTGATTTCTTGACTGCTGCTTCCATGGATTTTGATGGATCTATGCAAAATTAAATCCTTGGCAACTTCAATATTTTCTGCATTTATCATTATGTTGATTATTGATCTAGTTGTGAGGATTTTTGTTTTCTGTGTGTTGAAACTTAATCTGTGCTGAAGGCTGTAGACTTTGATCTTCATCAGTAAGTGCTTCAAATCCTCTTCATTTTCAGCAAGCAAGGCTGTATCATCTGCATATCTCAGGTTGTTGATAAGCTTTCCTTCTCTCCTCATGCTGTGTTTTTCATCTTATAGTCCAGTTTCTTGTATTATATTCACAGCAAATAGATTGAATAAGTATCATGGGAGAATATACTCCTGACACACACTTTTCCTGATTTTAAACCATGCAGAATTTCCTTGTTCCATTTGAACAACTGCTCTTGATCTATGTTCAGGTTCTGTATGACCACAGTTCATTGTCCTGGAATTCCCATTCTTTGCAATGTTATCCATAATTTTTTGTGGTTCATACTGTTGAATGTCTTTTCATAGTCAATAAAACACAGATAACCATCTTTCTGTTGTTTTTTGCTTTCAGCCAAGATTCATCTGACATCTGGAACAAGTACAGATCACTTCCAGATGGTAGACCAGATAGCTCTCTCCCAAATTTCTTGCCATAGATGAGTGAGTGCTTGCAGTATTGCATCATTTGTTGAAACATCTCTGTTGGTATTCCATTAATCCCTTATATTTTGCCAAAGACTTAAATGCAGCTTGGACTTGTTTTAATACCATCAGTTATTGATGATATACTACCTCCTGAAATTGTTGAATGTCAATGAATTCTTTTATTTGATAAATATAAAAACATTATCTCCTTGTATTACTTTCATTTTCTTTTGATACTTCTGTCATTGAATGCTTTGTCCTGAAAATTCTTTGATACTGCAACTTGAGGCTTATATTTATTGATTGATTTATTCCAGTTCTTTCTGCTGGAAAAATGCCAAATGTTTCTTACCTTTTGGCTTTCTAACTCCAGGTCTTTGTATATTTCATTATAATAGCTTACTTTGTCTTCTTGAGATGTCTTTTGAAACCTTCTGTTCAATTCTTTCACTTCATCATTTCTTCCATTTGCTTTAGCTATTCTATGTTCAAGAACAAGTTTCGGAGTCTCTATTAAGATTCATTTTGCTCTTTTCCTATCTTTTAAATGGCCTTTACTTTCTCTACGTTTGATGTCCTTGATGTCATCCCACAATTCATCTGGTCTTCGATCAGTAGTGTTCTATGCAGCAAATCTATTCTTGGTATGGTCTCTAGTTTCGGGTGAGATATACTCAGTGTCATACATTGGCTCTTGTATACTTGTTTTAATTTTTTTCAGCTTCAACTTGAACTTTCATAAGAACAATTATGGTCTGTTTGGGAGGGAGTCTCTGGTCTGGTTCTGACCAATGATATTGAGCTTCTCCATTATCTCTTTCCACAGATGTAGTCAGTTTGATTTCTGTTTACTCCATCCAGGGTGGTCCATGTGTGTGATCATTGTTTGTGTTGTTGAAAAAAGGTATGTGTGATGAATAAGTCATTGCTCTTGCAAAATTCTATCATGAGTTATTTCTATTACCAACAACATTTTCCAACAGCCAATCATTGTATCCAACTTTTTCTTTCCAATCACCTATAATTACCTTGATTGCATATTTGCACTATTTCAGACTTCAGATATTGATAAAAACCTCCCCTTTCTTCATTTTTGGCATTAGTGCCTGGTGGATCAATTTGAATAATAGATGTATTAACTAGTGTTCCTCATAGGCATGCAGGTATTATCCTGAAATCTTGAAATTAACTTGTTGACAATAAATGCAATGCCACTCCTTTTTAATTTGTCATTCCCATCGTAATCGACAATAAGATTTTCTGATTCTAAATATCCAATACCAGTCCACTGGCTTTCTATTAACAACTGAATACTTAACCATTACATGAGGAGAGCTCCTTAGTGTTGCTTAAGTGGTCATGAATTCTGTCATAGTTTCTTTGTCTGAAAATATCAATTTTAGTTTTTCAGTCTCTTTTTATGAAAGATGTTTTTCTTGATATAGAATTAAGGCTTATAATTATTTCCTTTCAGCATTTTCATGTAATCATTTCATTGTCTCCTAACTTTCACTCCTTCTGTTGTGACGTCAACTCTAATTCTCTGATGGCTTTTTTTTTTTTTTAATAATTTTATTGTGCTTTGGGTGCATATGTACAGAATAAAATCTGTTTTACATTCAACAGTTTGTGTACATTTGATTTCACTTGCCTAACATAACAAACTCTCCTCCCCTCCCATCCCTGTGACAAATCCCTCCCTGTTGTTACCTTCTTAACTATGTACTCCTGTCTGTCCAGCTTCCCCTCTATGTGAATGCTGCTCTCTCTGGTAGCATAGTGGCTAAGGCACTTGACTGCTAACCAGAAGGCTGGCAGTTCAAACCCACCAGCCACTCCTTGGAAGGAAGGTTGGGCAATCCTACTTCCGTAGTGATACTGCCTCGGAAACCCAAGGAGGGGTCGCTATGAGTTGGGGCCGACTCGACGGCAAACAACAACACAACAAGTGTCCCATGGCCAATTGCTCCAAAGTGTGTATCTCCCTAGAGTAGGTGGGTATATCACTCTGGGGTAGCTGTTCTGCATGTAGGTCTTTCTACTGTTGGGTTGAGAGCTTTTGAAGACAGCCTCTCCACCACCACCCCCAGCTTTTTAAAACGTTTATTTTTTTTTATGCTTCTTAGTCACTTATTATGGTGTGTCTAGGGGTGGTTTTCTTTGTATTAATTTTTTTTTTTAATGTTCCTGGCATATATTGAAATCTTCAGCTTGAACACCAGTATTTTGTCTACCTAGTCCTATAAGTTTGTTGAAACTATGCTCAGTCAGTTGAAAGTTCTTCTCAACTTTCATCTGCCCCTACTGGAATGGTCAGATAGCCTTAGAAGCAAACTAGCACCAAATAACACTTTCCTGACTTGCCTCTTACTTCTATATCTTTCTCTGTAGTTCTTCTTTGCCTTGTTATCTGTATGAAAGAAATAAGGAATATGATCAATACAGTCTATTACATATGAAGAATCGTATTTTGAAATGAAACTTATTTGCTCTTCTAGAAAGGAAAATATAAATAAATCATAAACTATGTTTCTTAACTTACATAGAACCAAGATATGAGAGAAGGAGTGGCTTTAAATGTATAGATAGATTATGACTGAGATGGAATTTTCTCCCTGAACACTGGTAATTATCTCTGTCTAAACTTCTTTATGCACTATTTCTAAATAACCTTAAGAATATCACAAATTTTTAGTGGGTATCAGGGACAATCTTTCAGTGTAATTAAATTTTCTCCAATTAGCTCAGAGAAATGACATTCACTCTTTAGAATTTATCTGAACTATTAAATTAAACCTGCTTTGTTAAAATTAAGTACTTTTGAGAAAAGCATCTTTTGCTAAATTTATACTTTGCATAGCCTCAGAAGTCCATTTCTCACATGCAGTTTATATTCAGTAGTCATGAGTAACCTAGGTTTATTCAACTTTTTGGTGCACAATTAATAAAGCACTAATTCAACATTTGGTAGTAGGGGATGTTATTGACTCTGCCTAAGTTGGAGTATGATTATATAGAGTCATATCTGCCATTTAGATTTTCTTTTATTTCAGTGTTCATATTTGAAAGTAATTTCAGCCTTACTGTTTTTTATCCACAAATAAGAATAAAATCATTCATGATGGAAGAGAAGTCAAATATAAAGAATAATGAGATACAGTCTTGTATCAAATTGGCCTAGAACAAATATTATATATGAATGTGCTTGACATTGTGAGAAAAGATTCTATTTTTGACATTTATTCCTACTGGAGAGTCATTTCCTATAAGTCCACAAAGTATTAAGTGCTTAATATTTTCTAAACTTGCTTTTCCTTCAGAATAAGTAAAACATTTGGCAGGTTTATTGATCTGTTGATACAGCATGATGCCTCAGGGAAACCAAATCTTTGACTGCACTAAAATACTTAAAAATAATGACAGTTCACATCCTTACTCAGGGCTGGAGATGCATAGCAGGTGAGAAGGATGAGAAATAACCATAAAAACTGTGTAGAATAAAGAACTCAGAAAGAAAGGAATCAAAATTAATTTATTTCAAGGATAAAATTTAGATCTTCATTTGTTTAAAAAAAGAAAAACGTCACCTTTGAATTGACTCTAACTCATAATGACCTTATAGAACACTGTAAGACTGCTATAAATCATTAAAGAAACAGACTGCTCCACCTTGTTTCCATGAAATGACTGGTGGGTTCAAACCAATGACCTTCCAGATAGCAGCCAAGAGCTGTTCAACCAGGGTTCAACTACTGTTCAACCAGGGTTCCTCCTTCAACTATTACATTCTCAATAAAACTAGTTTTCCTAATGCACCTTTTTATTTACATTACAAACAAAAGGAGCTAAGTAATCATCACAAAGCTTTATTTTCCTGTGAAAAGTCATGAGCAGATTGATAAATTTATTAATATTTACATAATTATTGGAGATGTGTATAGCCTTTAAGTACAGCTCATCTATCTGTTTGTTATACTGTGATGGCTTGCATGTTTCTGTGAGCCTGGAGGCTATGTCACTGGTATTTCAAATACCAGAAGGGTAACTCATGGTAGACAGGTTTCAGTGGAGCTTCCAGACTAAGACAGACTTGGAAGAAGGAAGAGGCCATCCACTTCTCAAAGAATTGGCCAGTGAAACCTTATGAATATTAGTGAAACACTATTTGATATATTACTGGAAACTTTATGAATAGTCCTGAAGCATTGTCCAATATAGTGTCAGAAGATGAGCCCCTCAGGTTGGAAGTCACTCAAAATATGACTGGGAAAGAGCTGCCTCCTCAAAGTAGAGTTGCTGTGAATGATGTAGATGTAGTAAAGCTTTCCAGACCTCCATTTCTTGATGTGACATGATTAAAAATGGAAAGAAGTAGCTACAAACATCCATTAATAACTGGAACATGGAATGTATGAAGTATGAATCTAGGAAAATTAGAAGAAAATGAAAATTAGAAGAAAATGAAATGGAATGCATAAAGATCAATACTAATCATTAATGAGCTGAAATGGACTGGTTTTGGCCATTTTGAATCACATAACCATATAATCTACTATGCTGGGAATGACAAATTGAAGAGGAATGGCGAGACATTCATTGTCACAAAGAATGTTTCAAGATCTATCTTTAAATACAATGCTGTCAGTGATAGGATAAAATCCATATGTCTCCAAGGAAGGTCAGTTAATATCACTATTATTCAAATTTAGGTACCAATCACCAAAGCCAAAGATGAGGACATTGAAGAATTTTACCAAATTTTGCAGTTTGAAGTAGACCAAACATATAATGAAGACAAGTTGATCATTACTGGTTATTGGAATGAAAAAGTTGCAAACAAAGAAGAGTCACTAGTAGTTGGAAAATATGGCCTTGGTGATAGAAATGATGCTGAGGATTGCATTATAAAATTTTGCAAGACTAATGACTTATTTATTGAAAATACCTTTCTTCAACAACATAAATGGCAGCTATACATGTGGACTTCACCAGATGGAATACACAGGAATCATATTGACTCCATCTGTGGAGAGATGATGGAGAAGCTCAGTATCTTCAGCCAACACAAAGCCAGGAGCAGATGGTAGAACAGACCATGAACTGCTCACATGCAAGTTCAAGTTGAAGCTGAAGACAATTAAAACAAGTCCAAGACAGCCAACATATGACCTTGATTATATCCCTCCTGAATTTAGAGACCATCTAAAGAACAGATTTGATGCATTGAATGCCAATGACCGAAAACCAGAGGAATCGTGGGATGACATCAGGAACATCATTCATGAAGAAACCAAAGGTCATTAAAAAGACCAGAAAGGAAGAGAAGACCAAAATGGATGTCAGAAGACTCTGAAACTTACTCTTAAGCAGAGAGTAGCTAAAGCAAATGGAAGAAATGGCAAGATAAAAGAACTGAACAGAAGATTTCAAAGAGCAGCTTGAGAAGACAAAGTCAATTATGGTAATGAATTGTGCAAAGACCTGGAGTTAGAAAACCAAAAGGGAAGAACATGCACAGCATTTCTCAAGTTGAAAGAACTGAAGAAAAAGTTCAAGCCTCCAGTTGTAGTATTGAAAGTTTCTATGGGCAAAATATTAAATAATGCAGGAAACATCAAAAGAAGATGTAAGGAATACACAGAGTTACTGTACCAAAAAGAATTGGTTGATGTTCATCATTTTAGGAGGCGGCATATGATGAAGACCAATGGTATTGAAGGAAGAAGTCTGACACACATGGAGTTGCCATAACTCATAATTGACTTCATAGCAACTAGTTTTTGTTTGGTGAATGGTAGTGTTGCATTCATAAAGAAAACACACTCAGCTTGTGAGTTACTATGTTTCTGAAAATGCATTTGCAAATATACATTTGGGGTATTAAGAACAATTTCTACTGGTGTAAGGTCTCTGGTAGTACCTTGCACACAGCTCCTATAGCACTTCTTAATTTGTACTGGAATTTGCTAGTTTAAATGTCAATCTTCTTCCTTCAAAATGAGTCAGCTAAGGCCACTAGTCATGTTCTTTTAATTTATTAAGGGTTCTGTACATAGCTTTTAGGTGGTGCTCAATAAATGATGAATATATAAAAGAAGGTATAAATTGTGTTTCTAGGAAGGCCTAGAACAATGAGAATGCACTAAATTCACTAGCATTAATATTTTCTCTAGGTCCAGAATTCAGAGGACCTGCAAAAGGAGAAAGAAGAAGAAAAAGATAATGTAAGGAGATTTCCTCCTACTTTACTGGGCACAAAGCCAGCAGGAAATAGTATCTTAAACTATCTTAGTCCCTCTTTCAGTGCCAATTTTCTTCTTCCTGGACTCTCTGACATCTGGAACTTTCATGCTGCATTCAGGTAGTACCTCACCTGGAGCTCACCTTCCTTCCTGTGCTCTATAATATAAAATTACACTTTTCTTCCTTCTCAGATGAAATCTCTGAAGATCTCAGAGCAGATGAGATTAAGTACTTGTTAAAGGCCAGAAAAATGTCAAATACTATATCAATGGGGATTTGTCTGCCTTGGACTATGACAATGTTTAATAAAAGATATTTTATTAAAAAGCATTAAAATGATCTCTCATTACTGGTAATTGGAGCTTCAAATAGCATAAGAAGAAGAAGTGAGAAAATCAGGTGACATCAGAGAAGAATTGTTTTAGATTCTTGTGCCTCTGTAACAAATAATTATAAGTGAGTTGTTTTAAAGAATATAAATTTATTTTCTCAGTTAAAAATCCAAATTCCTCCAAACCTCCATGTTTTATTTGTGTTTGAAACAGTAGTTTTCCTAATAACTGAAATGAGATCCCAGTAGTTGCAGAAAAAGGGAGAAAGAGAGAAAATGGCTGGGGCCAAGAATCTGTTTTTCTGGATCATTTGAAAGCAAAGACCTCATTCATATTTAGATTTTATACCTGACTGGCTACTAATAGCGGAGAAAATAAATAGTAGCCCGTGGGCAGCTTTGGGTACATGTGACTCCCTAATATTATCATTATATTGATTATTGATGATCTGAATTGTCATGAGTCAATGCCTTTAATTTTAACATTTCAAAGGTTACAAATCTAGCATTTTTTTTTTTTTTTTTAGAAAAGAGCATTTTGCAACTCTTTGAACATTTCTGCACTTTAATCTATATTATGGATTGAATTGTGTCCCTCAAAAAAATATGTGAACTCCTCACCTTCTACCTGTAAATGTGACCTTCTATGGGGAAACAAACTTTTTTATTTAAGGTTGTTATCAGTTATTCAAATTTACATACCAACCACCAAAGCCAAAGATGGGAAAATCACAGATTTTTACCAACTTCTGTGGTCTGAAATTGACCAAACATACAGTCAAGATGTGCTGATAAGAAGTATACTCTAGGCTAAGGGAAGATTCAGGTGAGGCTAATCTTGCACAGACACCAGTGATACAAAATACTTGCAGCCCTTACAGAAACAATAGAAGACAGACACAGAGTAATCCCTCACAGACAACCAGACACTATGGGAGAGAGATATAATACATCTACTGTCTCAGGACCATAGTACTGGGGGACACCAGACTCAATTGGCACAACCAAATACATTAAAGCATTGCTCCACATCCTACATTGGTGAGTAGTGACTCGGGTCTTAAAAGCTTTCAAGCGGCCATCTAAGACACAGCTAATGGTCTCTTAGCATTGGAAGTGAAGAAGAATGCAAAAAAAAA
>NW_006921659.1:11206848-11232620 GCF_000298275.1 Orycteropus afer afer
AAAGCCAGACGGCCCTGGGCCCCAACCCCCTCCAGAGACGAACTTTTCAGCTTGAACTTGTCGGCTTCTACACGCTTGTGAGCCATTTATCTAAGATAAATTTCTCTCTCTCTCTCTCTCTCTCTCTTTCTCTCTCTCTCTCTATATATATATACTTTGCTGGTTTTTGTGTTTCTCTAGAGAACCCAATCCAACACACTGGTCAGATGAAATCTGGTGAGACTCCCAATACTACTGGAAGACATTCTGGACATTCTGTGCCTAGAATAAAACTCACCCCCCGGGGGGGGGCTCTCAGCCCAATAATTAAGAAGATGTACACGCAGACCACTCAACCCAGGATGACACATCCACATACTCTATGGTAATACATCCTTTATAGCAATAGACCATGGGACACCAGAGGATCAACATTCAAATTGAGGAAATGCAGGACAAATAGGAGTGCATAAATATGAGGGGCACAGGGGAAGGGTTACAGGGTAGGGAGGGGAAGAGACTGGGTTAGGGTTGGACATGGTGAATGGGGAATGAAGCTAAATGTACATGTTATGAATGTAAAACAAGCTCTTAAAAGAAAAAAAAAAAAACGATGTGCTGATTATTACTGGTGATTGGAATGCAAAAGTTGGAAACAAAGAAGAATCACTGGTAGTTAGAAAATTTGGCCTTAGTGATAGAAATAATGCTGAAGATCTCATGATAGAATTTTGCAGGAGCAATGACGTATACATTACAAATACCTTATTTATTTATTTTTTAACAACACAAAGATTGGCTATTTATGTGGACTTCACCAGATGGAGCACACAGGAATCAGATCGACTACCTCTGTGGCAAGAGGCAGTGGAAAAACACATTATCTTCAGCCAAAACAAGGCCAGGGATTGATTGTGGAACAGATCATCAGCTGGTCATATGTAAGTTCAAGTTGAAGTTGAAGACAATTCAAGTCCACAAGAGCCAAAATAAGACCTTGAATATATCCCTCCTGAATTTACAGACCACCTAAAGAATAGATTTGACACATTGAACACCAATGAGCAAAAGCAGAATTTTGGTATGACATCAAGAACATCATCCATGAAGAAAGCAAAAGGTCATTAAAAAGACAGGAAAGGGAGAAAAGACCAAAATGGATGTCCGAAGAGACTCTGAAACCTGCCCTTGAATGGAGAGTAATCAAAGCAAATTGAACAAATGACAAAATAAAAGAACTGAACAGAAGATTTCAAAGAGCAGCTCGAGAAGACATACCAATTATTGTGATGAAATGTAAAAAGACCTGGAAGTAGAAAATGAAAAGGAAAGAACATGCTCACCATTTCTCAAGCTGAAAGAATTGGAAAACACATTTAAGCCTTGAGTTGCAATATTGGTAGTACCTAAGGCATTAGATTGCTAACCAGAAGACTGGCAGTTCAAAACCACCAGCCACTCCTCAGAAGGAAGGTTGGACAATCTACTTCTGTAATGATACTGCCTAAGAAACCCAAGGAGGTATCGCTGTGAGTTGGATCCAATTTGATGGCAGTGTGTGTGGGCAAGATATTGAATGATGCAGGAAACATCAAAAGAAGATGGAAGGAATACACAGAGTCACTGTACCAAAAAGAATTGATCGATGTTCAACCATTTCAGGAGGTGGCATATGATCAAGAACCCATGGTATTGAAGGAAGAAGTCAAAGCTGCACTAAAGGAATCAGGAAAAAACAAGGCTGCAGGAACTGATGGAATACCCATTGAGATGTTTCAACAAATGGATGCCCAGCTGGAGACAGTCATTGGCTATGCCAAGAGATTTGGGAGATAACTACTTCGCCAACTAACTATAGGAGATCCATATTTGTACCCATTCAAAGAAAGGTGATCCCACAGAATGTAGAAATTATTGAACAATATCATTTATATTGCATACAAGTAAAATGTTGCTGAAAATAATTCAAAGCCAGTTGCAGCAGAATATTGACAGAGACTTCCAGAAATTCAAGCTGGACTCAGAAAAGGATATGGAACAAACAAAATCATTGTTGATGTCAGATAGATCTTGTGTGAAAGCAAAGAATACCAGAAAAATGTTTGCTTGTGTTTTATTGACTATCAAAAGCATTTGATTGTGTGGATCATAACAAATTATGGATAACATTGAGAAGAATGAGAATTCCAGAACACTTAATTGTACTCATGAGGAACCTGTACATAGACAAGGGGATACTGCATGGTTTAAAATCAGGAAGTGTGTCATGGCTGTAATTTTCACAATACTTATTCAATATGAATGCTGAACAAATGATCTGAAAAGCTGGACTATATGAAGAAGAAAGTGGCATCAAGATTGGAGGAAGACTCATTAACAACATGTGATACGCTGACAACATAAGTTTGCTCGCTGAAAGTGAGGATGACTTGAAGCATTTACTGATTAAGATTGAACACTACAGTCTGCAGTATGGATTACACCTCATTATAAAGAAAACAAAAATCCTCACAACTGGACCAATAAGCAATATCACGATAAATGGAGAAAAGATTGAAATTGTCAAAGTCTTCATATTACTTGTTTCTAGAAGCTCTGGTAAGGTTAAGTGCTTAAGGCACTTGACTGCTAACCAGAAGGCTGGTGGTTCAAACCCACCCCACTCCCTGGAAAGAAGGTTGGGCAATCTACTTCCATAGTGATACTGTCTCGGAAACCCAAGGAGGGGTCTCTATGAGTCGGGTCCGACTCGATGGCACATAACAACAACAATAACACAATCAACACCAATGGAAGTAGCAGTCAAGATATCAGATGATGTGTTGCAATAGGCAAACCTGCTCCAAAAGAAATCTTTCAAGTTCTGAAGACAAAGACAGCTTCTTGAAGACTAAGGTGTGCCTAACTCAAGCCATGGTATGTTGACTGGTCTCATATGCATGTGAGAGTTGGACAATGAATAAGGAAGACTGAAGAAGAGTTGATGCTCTTGAGTTGTGGTGTTGGTGAAGAATGCTGAAAGTATGATGGAATGCTAAAAGAACTAGCAAATCTGTACTGGAAGAAGTACAGCCGGAATGCTTCTTAGAAACAAGAACAGACAGACTTTGTCTCACTTACTTTGGTCATGTTATCAGAAGGAATCATTCCCTGGAGAAGGATATCATGCTTGGTAAAGTGGAGGGTCAATATAAAAGGGGAGGCCCTCAACAAGGTGGATTGAGACAGTGGCTACAATGATGGGCTCAGGTATAGCAAGGATTATGGGGCTGGGATAGGACCAGGCAGTGTTTCATTCTGCTCTACATAGCATTGCTATGAGTCAGAGATCACTCAACAGCACCTAACAACAACAACAGATAATAATATGATACTAATGCTGAGTTATAATCCCTTCTGTGTGGTTCATAAAAATGGAGAATGGGCATGGAAACCCAAAGAGTGGTCGAAAACTGAAGAAGGGGTTGATGTGAGTCAGAATTGACTCAATGGCAGTGAGTTTTTTTTTTTTTTTTGATTCTGAGCATGGAAACAAACTCATCTACACATAGGTGAAGACAGATCCTATGTGACCACTTAGGGAGATACAAGTATAAGAAGCTAAAAGGGAATATATGCAAGACCATATGTAAGTTTGGCAGATGATACTTCTATATGCATATTTGTATGTGCTGTAGGAATGTCTCTATATATGTAATAGAGCTAACAGGAGGCAAAGTTATGATAACTTCTTAACCATGGCCAACCCCTTTGAGGGAGTGAGTTGTTGGGTCTGTGGGCTTGGGACCATGATTGCAGGGGACATCAAGCTCAATTGGCATAACATGCTACACAAAAATATTATTCTACATCCTACTTTGGTGAGTAGCAACTAGGGTCTTAAAAGCTTGCAAGTGGCCACTTAAGATTCAAGAATTGGTCTCTCATCTTCCAGAGGAAAGAAGAATGAAGAAAACCAAAGACACATTGAAATAATTATTCAGGGGACTAGTGGACTGGGCAAGCTTCAGCCTACATGGCCCTGAGATCAGAACTAGATGGTGCCCAGCTATCAATGTCAACCACTTAGAAAGGGATCTGTGTAGGAGATCTTGGATAGAATGGGAGAAAAATGTGAAACAAAATTCAAAATCATAAAAGGACCAGGCTTGCTGGTCTGGTAGAGTCTAGTGAAACCCCCAAGAGTATGGCTTCCAGTCACCCTTTGGGTGTGGAATTGAACTCACACCTGTGGCTTCTAGCCAAACAATAAACAAGCACATGAAGCAAACATTTAAACCAGGTAGATATACTCCTTAGAACAATCAACAATGGGAGATCAGAAGGAGGGCAGTGTATGCACTGGGAGGTAACTCAGAGGGCAGGCATGAATAGGAAGGAAGGACACAGAGGAAAGGTAAGCACAGGGAGGAAGTGGGAAGAGAGATTTTCCATTATGGGAATTAGAATCAATGTCTTGAAACAAAATGTGTATGAACTACTGTATGGAAAATGAATTTGCTCTGTAAACTTCACTGAAATCACAACAAAAAGTTAAAAAAAAAAAAAAAGCTAAAGAAGTCCAAGAAATGCCTGGGGCTATTAGAAGCTGGAGGAGAAAAGGAAGGATCTTTCCACAGAGCAAACAGAGAGAGCCTGGTCCTAGTGGCACTTTGAATTTGGACTTCTAACTTCCACAACTGTGAGGATATGAATGTCTGTTCTTTAAAGCCACTCACTTCATGATATTTTGTTGTGGCAGCTCCGGGCACTTAAGGTACCCTACCAGTTGTTTTTTTTTTTTTTCCTTGAGATGCATTTTTTCTGCAATAAAAATAAAATATGACAAGGGTTTTCTTTCCCATTTTTTTGTTATTTTGTGGAATTGTAAAAATAAAATAAACAAATAAATAAATAAAATAAGTCAAATAGGAAACCCCTCATTTTTGCACAAAGGATCCCAAGAAAGGAAATTTGTCACTATGAGTTGTTTAACTAAAACCCCAGCAGAGAAAGAGTGTACCATTGAAATCAGAAAGTTCCCTTTTGGATAACATACTGGCATATCTAGTTCAAATCTCCTTGATAATGGTTTACTATTAGCTAAGCAGAATAAACTTGTTGGTTGGAGTTGAGTTAATTCTGACTCACAACAACTCCATGTGAGCAGAGTGGAACTGTTTCATAGGGTTTTCAAGACCGTGACCTTTCAGAAGTAAATTTCCAGGCTCGTCTCCTGAGGTACCCTGGCTGGATTTGAAGCAATAATAACATTTCAGCTAGTAGTCGAGTGCTTTACTGTTTGCGCCACCCAGGGGGCCTAGAATAAAATGAGTCATAATAACTTTTTTCTTTCAGTTTTGTAGAATGAAATCAGATGTAAGTGAATGCAGTTCTAAACACTCTTGGAAAATTTCAGATCACCAGCTTAAAAAAGCCAGCATTTGATCATTCATGCTCCTGTATTTTCTGTTTGTCTCAATACATTTTCAAATCCTTCGGCTCATCATCTTTCACCAAACCCCCAACTGAGTGATCAAAGACATTGATCTTCCTGCCTCTCTGAGTATGACAACCTGGAAATAGTGCTTTGTCTTTCCCTACAAGTGATATTGGGAGCTCACTTGTAGGGAAGCTCCCAATATCGACTCGATGGCACATAACAACAACAACAACAACAACAAGTGATATGGCTATTTTAAGATAATCTTAAATTACTAGGACCTTTAATTTCCTCAACAAGTGGATAGTGAAATATATACATCAGAGTTAATGTATGCCTCTTTTTACCTCCTCATTTTTTTCTGCTCTCACCATGTGATATCGAATGACAATATTACTCTAATTTTATATATAATGTAGTTCTGTAGGTGCAATTACTTCTATTTTATCATTATTAAAAGTTACCATGTTGAACTCCAGAAAACTACAACCTTTCTTAGTTAATTTATTAACCTCCATGACTAAGTCTTTTGACTGCTAACCAGAAGGCTGGCTGTTCAAACCCACCAGCCACCCCTTGGAAAGAAGGTTGGGCAATCTACTTTCGTAGTGATACTGTCTTGGAAACCCAAGGAGGGGTCGCTATGGTCAGATCCAACTCAACGGCACATAACAACAACAACAACAACAACAAAATTGCTTGAATAAGACATATCCTCCATCTCAATTCTTAGACACCAATGTCATTTCGCATAGTGAAGTTTCTCTACTCAGTTATTTTGTGAAAACACTCCTCTTATCTTCTCTATTTACTACAATTATCAGAAATTATCTATTCAGAGTATTTGAAAGGTGCTTATTTTCAAGTACAGTCATGCATCGCTTACCATCTACAATACATTCTGTGAAACAAAATGTTATGCACTTTGGATGTTGCACAAACACCACATCATAGTCTAGTCTTTTTTTAATAACCTTTTCATGATCCAATTATTTTCCATTTTGAATTTTTTTGTTGATAACCATGTGTTTTCATTAATGTAAAGCATGCTGAATCAAGGATCATTTCTAGAATTTTATTATGAAATAAGGATTTAACACACCTTGTGTGAGACATACATGTCCCTCTGAACTCTGAGGGTAGAATTATGTGGGACACATCTTCCTCTTGATTTGGGTAGGATTATGTGGGACACACTTGTTAATCTGGACTCCAGGGATAAAATTATATGGGATATATATATATATATACCTCTGGAATCAGGTAGGATTATGTGGGATACATTCATTAATATGGTCTCTGGATGAAATTAAAACCCAAACCAAACTCACTGCCACTGAGTCAAATCCGATTCATAGCAGTCCCCATTGGGTTTCTGAGACTGTAAGTCTTTATGATAGTAAATCACCCCATCTTCCTTCCATGGAACAGTTTGTGGGTTTGGACTGCTGACCTTCTGGTTAGCATCCAAATCCTTATCCACTACATCACCAGAGCTCTTTCAGGATAAAATTGTGTGGGCCATATATATCACTCTGGACTCTGCACTGCCTTTTAAATTCCTTGCAAGTGCATACAATTTAGGTCACCTGAAAATGAGGGATTCATGCAAATGTGGATTCATCATGAGAAAAGCAGCTTTTAAATAATGCACATAAACCCAGAAATATACTTACAAGGCTTATCTCCCAATTAAAAAAATGCCTAAGAGATAAAAGCTTTGCAAAATCACACTTCCAGGATGTACCACCTTATACAATACCCTGTAAAAACAGTAATTTTTAGTACATAATCTTTTTTTTTTTTCCATTTTAAACCATTATAGAGCTCCCACATCCAAGGCAGCACATACTATCAGTGAGAAAGTAGTCACCCAATGAAACCTAAAATCAAAAGAGACAAATCCACTCCTGTCAAGTTGATGGGGTAAAGCTGCCCCATAGGAGTTCCAAGGCTATACATCTTTACAGAAGCAGACTGCTATATAGTGGCTTATAGGTATGAACCACTGATCTTTTGGTTAGAAGCTGAGCACTTTAGCCACTATGCCACGAGTGCTCCTCAATAAACTCCAGAAGAGGAAAATGTAAGTGGGTGCTATATTTCCCAAGGGTCATGAAAGGGTTTTAAGCATCTCAAACAAGTTTCATGCTTCATCAGTGATTGTCAGTATGTTGAGAGGGATTTGCTTTTGTGTTTGATTCTCAATCCACAACATTAGCAATTTCTCCATATCTGATATAGATACCTCTTGCACTTTCCTTAGACTTGGAGCTTTCAGTGGAGCTGATTCTTTAAAGCTTGGAGAATTTTTTTGTTTTTGTTTTTGAGGATCATCATGATTGTGAGTATAATACGCCTAAATCATAAGCAATAGCTTTCACTGATTTTCCACCTTCATGTTGTTTAATAACTTTTTGCTTCACTTCCAAATCAATACTCTCTTTTGCATCTCACTGCTGCCATCACTAACACATGTGTTTGGGAGTCATGATGCAGTTCATGGTAATATTTTTGAAAGAAAATTAAACAGAGAGATAACACTATAACACTCAAGACACTGGATACACTAGATTGGATGCTGCTACAAACAACACCACCACCTATGAATAGAAGAGTACACTATTATACAGATGTGGTAGTTAAGTTTGTGTGTCGACTTGGCTGGGCCTGGTTGAGTGGTTGGGCAGCTGGTGGTAGTTATTCCCCACGATGAGACTGGTAATCAACTCCATGATGGAATCTACTGTGAGGAGCTGAGTAGCTCCCCTAGGGATGTGGTCTGCTTCCTGTATATAAGGAGAAGCCTTGGGGAATGGTCTCTAGCTTATGGCATGCTTGGACCCTATATGTAGCCCTTTCATTGTTCAGCAGCCTGCCATGCTCTGCCGACATTGGGACTTTCAATGGACTGGAATAAATGGCCTGCCATGTGATTTGGTAACATAGGGACTGTGCCGTTTTATTTGTCGACCTTGGGCTTGTTAGCCTCAGTAGTCAGTAACTGCCTGAGTGAAGAGATGCTAGAGGCTTCAGTGAGCTGGGAGCAAGAGGCAGAGCTGAAGCCCAAGGTCAAGGGGCTTTCACATAGCCCCTAGAGCCTGGCACTTTGAACTTGGACTTCTCCCCTCCTGAACTGTAAGAGAATAAATTCCTGTTTGTTCAAGCCATCTCATTTGTGATATATTCTTGTCAGAGTGTCACTAGGTAACCAGAACAACTGGTAAACTTTTTAGATGCAAAGTATAGTATAGTACAGTTAAGTAAGTAACTTAAGCATATACTATGACTGTCAAGACATATGTATTATAGGTTATATATGCACTGTCCCATTACATGCCCAGAAGCACAATGGCTTTGTATACAGGAGATTTAGATACATGTACTGCAGGCAGAAAGTTGTTGAGTTCACTGTGTCCTTTTCTCTCATTGGGATTTCTGTTCTATTTAACCCACTCCTCATTTATTGGCATGGTTAACTTCCAAAGACCAGGTTATATGAAAATCAGCATTATGTAAAACTTCAGCGATCAAGTGCTCCTCAAGCTCCAGGAGTCATTTTGGTGGTGGGTGCTGGAGCTATTCCTTCCCCTTTAGTTACCCTCTACATCTTGCTCATCCCCATAGAGTAATTTCTGTACTTCCAACAGGTGAGTCAGCTTGTACCATTTCAAACCACAGGCACAGATGATTGGGTCAGGATTTGCAGCCAGAAGGGGACACGCCCTATCCTGACCCGAAGAGAATTCTTGTCCTTCATAGAAACACCCACCCACTCAGCATTGCCACTAACTAGCCCCAGTGCCCCCAAGCCTGCAAAGAGCAGACCTCAGAGTCTGCTGAGAGGTGACTGCCATGCATCCTGTCTATGCCTCTCTGCTGCCATCTCTCAGATTTGTTGCCCAAAGTTGCAGATCTTCCATCAGCCTGAGGGATAGCTGAGATTTGATTAGGCTGCAGGGTACACATAGCAGTTTAATGTCCTGAGGCCCTGGAGTCCAGCTGTGTTATTATTATTATTATTAATTTTCTCTTTTAACCTTATTACCATCCAAGAATGGGGAGAGGGATGAAAATGGATAGACCAAGGACTTAGGGCTCAGGAGGGAGGCGCTCTCTCACTCAAGACACATGTGTCCTTACCTGGCTTTAAGGTTATTGAAGTACCGTTTTCACTGTTGTCATAAAAGTGAAATGCCAGAAAACAAGAGAGTTGATAAATGAGGAGGATACACACACACACACACACACACACATATACACATATATATATATATATAACCTTATGGGACCACAGGATGTATATGTGGTGGGACGTTGCCCAAAAAGATGTTATGTGGCACATGACAGTCATTACTTTTGCATTTTGAAATCAAAGAGGAATAATATTCATAATGGAAATATTGCAAAGCCTTTACTTTTTTAGCTAATTCATCTTCTCATCATTTTAGTCACAAATAAGAAAAAATTATAATGAAAAAAGCAGAGAATTGCTGAAATTATAGTTAAACACACTTATTTAGTTTCAAATGTTTTAAGAGGATATGATAATTAAGATCAACTAACAAAAGTAAAGCATATGGTTTGAAGATCTGAGAGATGTCAAGTTGAGGCTAGTTAAAATCTGGCCATCTGCAGTGTCATATATTTGCAGTAAATGAAGAAGAATATGGCATCAAGATTGGAGGAAGACTCATTAAGAATTTGTGATATGCAGATGACACCATCTTGCTTGCCAAAAATGAAGCCAACTTGAAGTAATTACTGATGAAGGTAAAAGACCATAGCCTACTATATGGGTTACAACTAAATGTGAAGAAAGAAAAAATTCATACAACAGGGTCCATAAGCAACCTCATGATAAACAGTGAAGAAACTGACTTTGCTAAAGATTTCATTCTATTTGGATCAACAGTTAACAGACACGGAAATAGCAATCAAGAAATCAAAGTATATTGAATTGAGAAAATCTGTGGCAAAAGACCTCTTTAAAGTTTTTAAATCAAAGAGGTCATTTTGATGGGTGCCTGACCCAAACCATGATCTTATCAATTACCTCGTATGTATGAGAAGGGTGGACAATAAAAAAGGAAGACCAAAAAAAAAAAAAAAAGAATTGATGCATTTGAATTTTAGTGTTGGCAAAAAATCCTGCCTATTCCCTAGATTTTCAGCAGAACAGACAAATGTTTTGGAAGAATTATAGCCAGAATGTTTCTTAGAACTGAAGGTGGTGAGACTTCCTCTCTTACTTTGGACATGTTGCTAGGAGGGAGCAGTCTTGGAGAAGGACATCACGTTTGGTACGATAGAGGGTCAGTGAAAAAGAAGGAAATACCCTATGCTATGAGATGGATTGACACAGTGGCTGCAACAATGGCCTCCAACATAGCAATGATTGTGAGGGAGGAACAGGACTGGGCAATGTTTCATTCTTTCACCATAAGTCAGAGCTGATTCAAGGGTACCTAATAGCAATGACAACGTTGTTATTGTTGTTATGTGCCGTCGAGTCAGCCCAGACTCATAGCGACCCCTCCTTGGGTTTCTGAGGCAGTATCACTAGGGAAGTAGGATTGCCCAACCTTCATGCAGTAGTGTATTATTAAAGTCTGGCTCTGGATATATGTGAAAGGATTTCACCATCATGGATAAGGTATTCACGTATTACATTTTTTATTGTTTTATTCAGCTGTGATGTAAACAACCTGATGGCAGTGGTCAGATTGCTTGATTTTTCTGAGTTCTTTGCACACAGTAGGGAAGGAATAAATTATTTAATACTAATTGTGGTAGTTAAATTTGTATGTCAACTTGGCTGGGCTGGTTGAGTGGCTGGGCAGCTGCTGGGAGTTACTCCCCATGATGAGACTGGCAATCATCTCCATGGGGGGATCTACCACAAGCAGCTGATTAGCTGACTTTGGGATGTGCTCTGCTTCCTGTATATAAGAAGCAGCTTTGGGAAAGGTCTCTAGCTTATGGTACACTTGGACCCTGCATGTAGTCGTGTCATTGTTCAGCAGCCTGCCATGCTCTGCCGACTTTGGGACTTACAATAGACTTGAATTAATGGCCTGCTGTGTGGTTTGGTAACATCAGGACTGTGCCATTTTATTTGTGGACCTTGGGCTTATAGGCCTCAACACCCAGTAGCTGCCTGAGTGAAGAGATGCCTCTAGCTTCAGTGGGCCAGGAGCAAGAGGCAGAGCTGAAGCCCAAGGCTGAGGGGCTCTTACACAGCCCCTAGAGTCTGGCACTTTGAACTTGGACTTAAAGCCTCCAAATTATAAGAATAAACTCCTGTTTGTTAAGGCCATCCCATTTGTGGTATATTCTTGTCAGAGTGGCACCAGGTAACCAGAACACTAATATTTTTAATAAAAACAGAATGAAAAACACTTTCTTTTCCAAGAAAATGTCATCTACATGACATTATTTTCAGAAAATGAAGTGAGGGAAAAAGGAATACAGAAGAAAATAAGGGAAGATTTAATGAGATTTCTCCTGTCATGCCCTGTGCTTACAGGAAACACAAAAACAAAAATCAAAGGACCTGCCATATTTATACTATTCATCACTGACAAGAATAGAATGACAATATGTCTATTAAAGTGAGGATTTTCAAAGTCTCAAGAGTTTTTTGAAATTTGATTGGGTGTCTTTTCATACTTGGAACTCAAGTTGGAAAAGACTGTTGAGGAGATTAAAAAAAAAAAAAGTCTAGCAGCCCATCAAAATTTTGCTAGACTTGTTGAAAGATAAGAATTTTGAACTTGGATTCACATGCTGTGTATACTGGCATTGATTTTATATGACATTCTTGGTTACCATTTTTAAAAAAAATGCATTTCTGAGTATTAAGCTAGGCTGTGTTTATACTGAGAGGGATACTATTATATAAAGAATTGAACATAGGATTATGAAACAGATTTTTCTGAGCTCATTTTAATGCTTTGAACATGAAAAAAACATCTTTCTGGAACATAGCCATGAGTGTGCTTTTTTTTTCGTAATGTAAGAGAGACCAACATGTAGTCTCCATTTGATTGTCTTTTAGTGTCAAAATGAAGCAGTGAGAAGTGACAATTATCCAGGCTATTTAAGGCTGGAATATATCTGTCACTTTGTTAGCTGGCTTTGTAACGATTAGTCCTTCTGAGGCTGAATTTGCAACTTTTCCCAAGGGAATAACCTGCTTATAGAGCATTCTTCCCCCCTAAAATATATCTTTGCATTGTTAGGGGAGATGTCTTTTAGCCTTTTTTCCTGTCATGGGGCCATCATTAAAATTCATTTACTCTTTGCTTCATTCAACATCCCTTGGTGTTTAGGGAATGAAAGTAGACCTGCACGCATAGTTACTTACGCTCTCATTTTATCTTCTGGAATCTGGCTGCCTTCAGGAAGCATAAACCCTTGGCCTTGTAGCAAATATGGCTGCCACAGACTTGACTTTTCAAGCAAATTCTGCCATTTCCTGGTTTACCTATGACTAGTTTTGTAAATATGTCTAAGTCAGGGGTTGATTATTAGTAAGCTCATTTGCTGTTCTTGTTGATTAGCAACTTGTCTCTTACTCTTAGCAACCCATTGTAAACAGAACAGAACATTGCCCAGTTTTGTACCACATTTATGATCCTTGGTATGCTTGAGTTGATTGTTACAGCAACCGTGTATTTTGGCATTTGATAGCTAACCAGAAACCTGGAGGTTCAAACCCATCAGCCACTCCTTGGAAGGAAGACTGGGCAATCTACTTCTGTAGAGATACGGGCTTGGAAACCCAAGGAGGGGTTTTTGTGAATCAGAATTGACTCAACGACAATGAGTTTGTTTTGTTTTTTTTTGGTCTAATTTAGGGGGTTCATCTTTCAGCACTGTATAGGACAATATCATTGGCTAATTTTTAGAAGTAGATTACCAGACTTTTTTATTAGTCTCTTTTGATCTGCAAGCTCTAGTGAAACCTATCCAGAGTGGGTGACATTGCTGTTATTTCAAATACCAGTGGCATAGCTTCCAGCATCATAGTGGTAGTGGGGGAAGCTCATAGTTTTCCCAAACCAAGTCTTGTTTTATAGAGGTCTAAACCCACCAACCACTCCTTGGAAGGAATATGGGGCAATCTACTTCTATAGTGATACTGCCTCGGAAACCCAAGGAGGGGTCACTATGAGTCGGGTCCAACTCGATGGCACACAACAACAACAACAATATTAGTAATAAAACTGACTTTTTGATGGCCACTCTCTGACTTCTTTGTCTCTTAGTTCGTTCAGGTCTTGGGAGAAAGGCAGAAATATTATTTATTGGATCTCTAAAAATATCAAAGGGTATGGAATCATAGACATTTATTAATATTGACTTGAGCATTTAATAATATATAAACATTGTTATTATTGCTGTTAGCTGCCTTATGATGACTCATGTGTTACAGAGTAGGACTTCATAGGGTTTCTTGGCTATAATCTTTATAGAAGTAGATTGCTAAGACTTTCTCCCATGAAGCCACTGGGTGGGTTCAAACTGCCACTATTTAGTTTATTACTAGACTGAAAGCAGCTTACACCATCCAAAATCCTTATATAAACCAGTAATTAGCCCATAATACAAAAAGGTATGGAAAGCAAGCACTAATTCACTTGGGCTTTCTTAGTTTTAGCTCCTACTTATCACTGTTTGAGAAACCCTAGTGGTTCAGTGGTTAAGCTCTTGGATGCTCACCAAAAGTTGGCAGCTTGAACCCACCCATAGCTCCATGGGGAAAATGAGCTGATGATCTTCTCCCCTAGAGATTACAGTCTAGGAAATCCTATGGGGCAATTCTACTCTGCCATATAGAGTTGTTATGAGTTGGAACCTGCCCTATGGTGTGCAACAACAACAGCAATTACTGTTTAGGTAGCAGAGTGAACACAGCTCTTTTCTTAAATTTAATTCTTTTCCAGCTATATGCTTTTCTCTGACCTCAGATTTTGTCCTATTTAATTATGACATGTGAATTTTCCTATAGCTCTTCTTCATGCTATGAGATTGATTAGCATTGTTGTTATTTCTTGTGTGGAAGAAACTGACTTTTTGTGTAAGCTTGGAGTAACAGCACTTTAGATATAGCAATATTTGACCCTGAATATCTCTCCACTTCTTAAATAGTACCATATCCTTTCTCAGACCCTCTAAATGCCATAATTCCTTGCCTTTGCAGCCTATGTTGTTGTTGTTGTTGTGTGCCATCAAGTCGGACCCGACTAATAGCGACCCCTCCTTGGGTTTCCGAGGCAGTATCACTACGGAAGTAGATTGCCCCATCTTCCTTCCGAGGAGTGGCTGGTGGGTTTGAACTGCCAGCCTTCTGGTTAGCAGTCAAGTGCCTTAGCCATTTGCAGCCTATAGCTTATATAAATGTTTTGGTTCATTAATTAACTTTTTTAACCATATATTTTTCTATAAACCAAACTCCAAACTCACTGCCATTGAGTTGTTTTTGATTCATATGACTCATATGGGGTATCTGAGGTTGTAAGTCTTCGCAGAAGTGATCATCCTGTCTTCCTTCCATGGGGCAGCTGGTGGGTTTGAACACTGACCTTCTGGTTAGCAGTGCCTTATCAGCTATGCCACCAGAGTGCCTATATTTCTCTATAGGAAGCAGTAACTGTGGTATTTGGATTTTGTCAAAAATTCTTATCATTACTATACCTAAACTAAAAGATCTATGTACTATAAAAAGAAGAAATCTATACACCTTAGAAATACCATTCATTAAATTTTGCTATTTTTGTCTGTTCCTGTTTCTAGATTATCAGGAATAAACTGGAGAAAATCCTGTAAGCTGTAGAGCCACCAATTGTTTCCAATACAAGTCCATTCTGATATTTTTCATTGAAGCAAAAATTTTCATTGATAATTCTTTGCTGTTAATATTGTTAACTGCCATGTAGATGTTCTTTGACCCATGGCAATCTTTTTTAATCACAGTTTTGCATCAGTTGAAACATCTTCCCCACATGTTAAGCAGCCTATATTATCAATTCCCTTCCGTTCAATGGTTGCTGCTCACCATATTGGACACACTTTATGAGAGCAGGGACTATGATGCCTTTGTTTGTTGCTATATCCTCAGTGCTTTTTACACATTATGTGGTTTAAAATGGAAGTGGAACCAAGGAGCTTCACTCCTCTTCACAACAAAATATTCCCTGTATCTTTCTAAATTATTATTATTTTTCTCCTTAAAAGAGAAATCATTCTAAGCCTCTTCCTTTGCCCTACATTTTGATCTATCTTGCCTTTACAATCTTGTTCATCACATTTTCAATCTCATCTTCTCTATCACTATGTTTTAAATGTAGTATTAAAATATAATTAGATTTTCCCGAGATCAAACATAAAAATGAATATCATCAGTCAAAACCAATGGAGGAAGCAGTCAAAAAATCAGACATGATTTTGCACTGGGAAAATCTGCTGCAAAGGGAGTTCCAGTAAGATGGCAGAATGGGTAGACAAAGCACACATACCCTCTTCAACGAAGAAAAGGGAACCAATTAACGCAGTTACAGAGGTAATCCCGGAGCTTGGAGCTTTGAAAGGAAGGACACAGAAGTGTACTAAACTCCAACTAGTAGAAGAACTTGTATGAAAACACTGAAAAAGGAGACGTATGGAGCTCCAGCTTGTCACTGATCCTGAAGGCATGGCCAGCTTGGATACTGCCAAGTGGTGTTAAGACCCAAGTATTAACCTAAAATTTGGCCCCACTAGCCAGGGCCTGCTGGAGGACTACACTGGTGGCTGGTGAATAAAAGGGGAAGCAGTGAAGAGGAAGACAGGCTGAGCCATGGACCTTTGCCTGTCCAGAAGGTGCAACCATTTTGAATGTTCATACACAGTTCGACCATTTTGGATAGTTAAAGCATTCTTTCAGATTCCAGGCATCTAAGAATAGGCTCCACTTGCTGCATCCTGCAAAGACATTGCAGACATGATCAACTGGAAAATTAACAGAGAGTAACAATGTCACAATGTCTCGGAGACAACAGACCATCACAGTCCACACAAAGAAGCAAGATAAAGTGGTAGAAACAAGGGAGCAGGATAAAGACACAGAACATATCCCTGAGGATAAAGCAGCATTGGAACTCTCTGATAAGGAAATCAAAAGAATTATACTTAGGTATCTTGAAAGGATTGAGAGACAGATCAAGGAAAACACTGACAAAATTAAGGAAAACACAGACAAAACACTAGAACAATTTTGGAAAAAAATATAAGAACAAAATGGCAAAATAAATAAAACATTAGAAATGATACAAAGTCTACAGAGAGAAATCCAGAAGATTAATAACAAATTTTCAGAAATAGATAACACATTCAAAGGGCAAAGAGTAGAATCGAATCAATGGAAGACAGAATTAATGAGAATGAAGACAAATACCTGAATATTTCCTTGGAAAGAGATCAATCAGAAAAAAGATCAAACAAAATGAAGAAAGCCTAAGGTTATGTGGGAAACAATCAAAAGGAATAACCTACGTGTCACTGGAATTTCAGAACAGGAAGAGAAAAAGAAAACCACTGAGAAAATTGTCCAAGATATGTTGAAAGAGAACTTCCCTGATATGATGAAAGATGAGAATATATCCATTCAGGAAGTCCAAAGAACCCCAAACAGGATAAACCACAAAAGAAAATCACCAAGACATATCATCATCAAACTTATCAAAACAAAAGACAAAGAAAGAACCCTGAAAACAATACAGGATAAATGAAAAGTTACCTACTAAGGATAATCAGTAAGACTAAACTCTGGTTTCTCAGCAAAAACCATGCAAGTGAGAAGGCAATGGGATGGTATATATAAAACCCTGAAAGAGAAAAATTTCTAACCAAGAAGCATATACCTGGCAAAATTGTCCCTCAGGTATGATGGTGAAATTAGGAGATTTCCAGATAAGCAGAAACTAAGGGAATTTGTTAAAACCAGACCAACCTTACAAGAGATACTAAAGGGAGTCCTTTGAACAGAGAACCAAAAATAACAAACAACAACTGACCAATAGTAGACAAGATGACATAACCCAGAAACCAACACAACTATGGAATTATCCAAAGTAAAATAAGCTTACAAGATTGTGAACAGGGAACCAGGGACAGCAATTGATCATGATCATATCAATTGATGCAGAAAAGGCATTTGATAAAATCCAACACCTATTCATGCCAAAAATTCTCAGCAAAATAAGAAGGAAGAGACATTCCTCAACAAAATAAAGGGTAAATATGCAATACCAACAGTCAACATTATTCTCAATGGGGAGAGACTGAAACCATTCCCCTTGTGAACAGGAATCAGACAAGAATGCCCAATATCACCACTTCTATTCAACATTGTATTGGAAGTCCCACACAGGGCCATAAGGGAAATCAAAGGCATCTATTTTGGTAAGAAAGAAGTCAAAGTATCCCTACTTTCTGATGATATGGTCCCATACTTAGAAAACCCAAGTGAATCAGTAAAAAAATCTACTGGAACTAATTGAGGGATTTAACATCATGGTAGTATACAAGATCAACATCCCAAAATCAGATGGATTTCTCTATACCAGCAAAGAGATTGCTGAAAAAGAAATAGAGAAATTAATACCATTTACAGTAGCTACCAAAAAAAATAAAATACTTGGAACTAAATCTTACCAGGGACACAAAATACTTGTACAAAGAAAACTACAAAAGATGACTTCAGGAAACTGTAAGAGATCTACATAAATGGAAGAATATCCCAAGCTCGTGGACAGGAAGATTGAACATTGTGAAAATATCAATTGTATCCAAAGAAATCTATGCATTCAGTGCAATCCCAATCCAGATTCATCAACATTCTTCAAGGATACAGAAAATAACAATCACTAACTTTATATGGAAAGGAAAGGGGGACCTTGATAAGCAAAGCATTACTGAAGAAGAACATAGTAGGAGGTCTCACACTCCTGGATCTTAAAACCTACTATACAGCCACAGTAGGCAAAACAGCCTGGTAGTGGTACAATTACAGACACATAGACCAATGGACTAGAATTGAGAACCCAGAAATAGATCCATTGAGCTATGGTCAGTTGATCTTTGACAAAGGGCTGAAATCCATTAAATTTGGAAGAGATTGTCTATTTAACAAATGGTTCTGGCAAAACTGGATATCCATTGCAGAAAAATGAAACAAAATCTGTACCTCACATTATGCACAAAAACTAACTCCAGATGGATCAAATACTTAAATGTCAAACCTAAAACTATAAAGATCCTCAAGGAAAAACTAGGGACAATTTGGGGGCCCTAATAATATGGGAGCTGTTAGCATAGTGCCTAGGGCTTTTGACCACTAACCAGGAGGCTGGCAGTTCAAACCCACCATCTACTCCTCAGAAGGAAGGTTGGGCAATCTACTTCCGTAGTGATACTGCCTTGGAAACCCAAGGTGGGGTCGCTATGAGTCGGGGCCGACTCGATGGCACATAACAACAATATATGGCATAAATAGACTATCAAGCATAACCCAAAATGCACAAACAGATAAAGCTAAACTAAATGAATGGGCATTCTAAAAATTAAATTTTTATGTGCTTCCAAAGACTTCTCCAAAAGAGTCAAAAGAGAACCTACAGACTGGGAAAATATATTCGTCAATGACTATATGACAAGGGACTTATCTCTAGAATTTACAGAAAACTCCAGCACCTCAACAGCAAAAAGATTAACAATCCAATTAAAAGTGGGTAGAAGACATGAATAGACACTTCACCAAAGAGGATATTCAGGCAGCCAACATACATATGCGGAAATGCTCACTATCATTAGCCATTGGAGAGATGCAAATCAAAAGAACAATGAGATACCATGTTGCCCAGCACTAGTAGGCAATTTCAACAGAACAGAAAATAACAAATGCTGATGAGGATGCGAAGTGGGACTCTCATACACCGGTGGTGGGACTGTAAAATGATACAACCACTGCGGAAAGCAGTACGATGATTCCTCAAAAAGTTGGAATTACAATTACCATTTGACCCAGCCATTCCAGTACTAGATATATATCCTAAAGAACTGAGAGCCAGGACAAGAACAGATATATGCACAAGCATTTTCATCGCAGCACTATTTACAATAACAAAAAAGATGGAAACAACCTAGATGCCCATCAACAGAAGAAAGGATAAACAAACTGTGGTACATACACAAAATGGAATACTATGCAACCCTAAATTATAACCTAGAATCTGCAAAACACCACATAACGTGGATGAACTTGGAGGGCATTATGCTAAGTGAAATAAGTCAATCACAGAAGGACAAATATTGTATCAGTCCACTATTGTAAAAGGTCAAGGAAAGGTTTATATATGGAAGGAAATTTTCTTTGTTGGTCACCAGGGGGGAGGGAAGGGGAGGGAACACTGTTAGATAGGTAGAGACAAGTACTGATTTCGGTGACGAGAAGGGCAATGGACCAAATGTGAGTAATCAACATGGTGACATTGAGGAAGAGGAAGATATAGAATGATGCATGGGAGGTACAGACTACAAAGATGAACCTTTTTTGCACATACAATACTGCATTGTCAGTGAAGGCAAACCTGGATATACAGGTGGATAGATGGGTGGACAGGCTGAATGATTAGGTATGTCTATGCTGCGAGGAATGTGCCCATGATGATGTAGAGGGTTGGCGGATGATATTTCTACAAGTACGTTTGTATGTTCTGTAAGAATTCCCAGGTGTAAAGTAGAGCTGACAAGGGACAAGGTTGTAGTCACTTCTTGGCCACAGCCAGCTACCTTGAGGGAGAAAGTAGTTGGACCTGTGGGCTCAGTACCATAGTCACAGGGGACATCAAGCTGAATTGGCACATACTACACAAAATATTGTCCCACCTTCTACTTTGGCAAGTAGCAACTGGGATCTTAAAAGCTTGCAAGCAGCTGTCTAGATGCAACAATGGGTCTCTCTCCATCTAAAGCAAAGAAGAATGAAGAAAACCAAAGATTCATGGAAACAATTGGTCCTAGCATCTGGTACACCATGCAATCTGCAGCATATATGACTATGAGTCTAGAAGAACTAGATGATGCCCAGCTAACACTGTCAACCACTCAGGGGGATCTATGTAGGAGATCTTTGATAGAGAGGGAGAACAATGTGGAACAAAACTCAAAATCATTTGGAAAAAAAGGGAGACCAGTTTTGCTGGTGTGATAGAGCCTGATGGAACTACTGAGATTATGGCCCCTAGCTGCCCTTCAGGTCTGGAATTGAACCTACTACTGTGGCTTCCAGGCATACAAAAGACAAAAAAAAAAAAAAAAAGAGCTGAACATTTACAATTACATTGGGTTGATACACTCCTTGGAGAGATCAATCACAGGAGAATGGAAGAGCTATATTTGCACAGGGAAACATCTTGGGTGGCAGAAACCCATGGGAGGGAAGGACATAGAGAAAAGGTAACTATGGGGAGAAAGTGGGAGAGGAGCTGTTGCACTGTGGGAAATTGCAGTCAATGTCATGAGACAAAGTGTATGTGAACTGCTGTATGTAAAGTGAATTTGCTCTGCAAACTTTGACTCAAATCACAATAAAAATTAAAAAAAAAAATCTGCTGCAAAGGACCTCTTTAAACTTTTAAGAAGAAAAGATGTCACTTTGAAGACTTAGGTGCTTCTGACCTAACCCATGATATTTGCAACCAACTCATATGCATGTGAAAGCTGGACAGTGAATAAGGAAGACTGAAGAAAAGTTGATGCCTTTGAATTGTGGTGTTGGCAAAGAAAATAGAAAATACCAGGGACTTCCAGAAGAATGATTAAATCTGTCCTGGAAGAAGTGCAGCTGGAATGCTCCTTGAAAGCAAGAATGGCCAGACTGCATGCCACCTGCTTTGGCCATGTTGTGAGAAGGAACCAGTCCCTAGAGAAGGATATCATGTTTGGTTAAGTAGGGGATCTGCAAAGAAGGGGAAGACCCTCAAAGAGTTGGATTGACACGGTGGCCGCAGCAATGGGCTAAAGTATCTCAAGGATTGTGATGATGGTGCAGAACTAGGCTCTATTTGGTTCTGCTGTGCATTGGGTTGCTATGAGTCAGAGCTGACTTCACAGCACCTAACAACACCACCAACATTGTCATATTCTTGTTTAATTGGCCATCTGCACCATCTGATACTAAAACTCTTTCCTTGGTACAATTCATCATGACAAATGCAATGGTCTTTCCACATTCCTGCTTATTAGACACTACGAAGCTGTTCTTCCTTACTGTGGGTATCTCTTTTGGCCTATGTAATTATACACTGCCTACTTTCTTGTTCTGCTCCTCTGATAGCTTATTTTCAGTTCTTTCCCTATTTCTATTCCTTTCTTCACTAATCAAAGGCATTCTTAAGCCCTCTCCATTTCTTAACTACACCATTTTCTTTTAAACCTTGATCTTTCTGATAAGTTTAACTATCACTACTCTGTGGATGACTTCAGATATATGTCCTCAACTTTGAACTTTATTTCTAAGTGTTTTAATTGTTTAATAAACTACTTCCTGGGTATTCCATGGATTCCTTATTGCAATGTCTAAAACACACTCACAAGGAAAACAAAGAAAAGCAACTTCTTTTCTGTATATCCCTGATTATTGCAATTCCACCATTTAAACTACTGAGGTCATCTTATTAATATTATCAATATTTTGTACTGATATATAACATCAAAATTTTAAAAATATTTCCCATGGACCAATCTTGTTATCAATTCTGTGGAATAAGCATTTATTATTTAACCATTTTCTATATTTTTAAATACGCACTAAAAAGCCCACAGCCACTGAGTGAATTCTGACTGATAGCGACACTATAGGACAGAGTAGAATTGCCCCACAGGGTTTCCAAAGCTGTAAATCTTTACAGAAGCAGACTGCCTCATCTTTCTCCCATGGAGTGGGTAGTCTGTTTGAACTGTTAACCTTTTGGTTAACAGCCAGATGCTTTAAGCATAGTCCCACCAGAACTCTTTATTTATAAAAATAGTCCCAATCAAATGGAGTGATTCTGTTCAAGGTGACTAGACCAAGCTTGTGTGGCTGGTTGAAAACTAACTGACTGAAGCCTAAAGATCACTTTTTAATTCAATGTGTCTTTCCTTTTATAAGGAGCTCTGGTAGCATAGTGCCTAAGGCACATGACCGCTAACCAAAAGGCTGGCAGTTTAAATCCACCAGCCACTCCTTGAAAGGAAGGTTGGGCAATCTACTTCCCTAGTGATACTGCCTCAGAAACTCAAGAGGGGTGGTTATGAGTTGGAACAACAATAACATTCCTTTTATTTTGCTTAATACTATAGAAAAAAAGATCACTTTTAGTTTTAGAAAAACCTGTACTTTAATAATCATTATTTGTGCAACTTTAGCTTGATCTTTAATAATTTTGAGGCTTAGTATTAATTTTAAAAATGGAAATAACAGTAATAACTTTGCCGGAGAGTTAAAAATAACTTATGTAAATTGGCACATTATTTAATTATTCAACAAACATTTATTGAGAACTTCCTCTGTGTTAAATGTTGTTTTAGGAATCAAGGATGCAGTAGTTAAAGATATAGACTAAAATCCCTGCTTGATTCCAGTTTATGTTCTAGTATACACTTTAATAAATTGTCACTATTTTTATCAGCATCGTTACTTCATTGCTTCCATGACTCACTTTTTCTATTCCTTCACATTTAAGCAGTTACCAAAGCCTCTCTCTCTCTCTGCCCTTGCTGTGGTTGTAGATTTACAATATTGTGATTTTTTCTGTTTAGCTTCATTTTAAGAAGACTTGGTGGCACAGTGGTTAAAGTGCTTGGTTGCTATCCAGAGTCTGGTAGTTCCAAACACATCAGCTGCTCCATGGGAGAGAGATGCAGCCGTCTGCTTCTGTAAAAATTTACAGTCTTGGAAACTCTGTAACACAGTTCTCTCCTGTAGGGTAACTATGAGTCAGAATCAACTTGATGGCAGTAGTTCTGGTTTGTTTCTTTGGTAGTTTCATTCTTATTTTCCGTTATTCCTCACATTGTGCCTGAGTCTTCATAAACACCAAACTCCCTTTTAAAAATATGCCAAAGGCTGGTTTCAACTAGATTTAAAGACTCTTTAAGGCAGGCACTAGGTCTAAATAAATCTTTTGTTTGTTTCTTTTGTTTTTAATTGCGATTTGGGTGAAAGTTTGCAGAGCAAATTCACTTTCCGTACAGTAGTTCACATACACTTTGTCTCATGACATTGCCTACAATTTACCCCAATGCAACAGCTCCCCTCCCACTTCCTCCCAATAGTTACTTCTTCCCTGTGTCCACCCTTCCATGCACTCCTGCCCCCTGAGCTATCTCCTTATGCATAAACAGCCCTTCTTTCTCCCATGATTATTCTCTCCAAGAAGTGTATCTACCTCAGGTAAATGTTCAACTCATTTGCCTGTCTTTTGTTTGGCAGGAAGTCACAGAAATGAGTTCAGTTCCAGACCTGAAGGGCAGCTAGGGGCCATAGTCTCAGTGGTTTGTTCCACCAGGCTCTACCAGACCAGCAAAACTGGTCTCCCTTTTTTTTATTTCCAAAAGATTTTGAGTTTTTTTTCCATGTTTTTCTCCCTCTCTATCCCGGATCTCTTACACAGATCCCCCTTCAAGTGGTTGACAGTGGTAGCTGGGCACCATCTAGTTCTTCTGGTCTCATAGTTGTATAGGCTGTGGATCGCATGGTGTTCCAGATGCTGAGACTAATTGTTTCCATGCATCTTTGGTTTTCTTCATTCTTCTTTGCTCTGGATGAGGAGAGACCCATTGTTGCATCTAGATGACTGCTTGCAAACTTTTAAGATCCCAGTCATTACTTGCCAAAGTAGAAGGTGGAACAATGTTTTGTGTACTATGTTATGCCAATTGAGCTTGATGTCCCCTGTGACTATGGTACTGAGCCCAAAGGTTAAACTACCTGTTCCCTCTGGGTAGCTGGTTGTGGCCAAGAAGTGACTACAACTTTGTCCCTCGTCAGTTCTACTACACACCTGGGAATTCTTACAGAACTTACAAATACACTTATAGAACCATTGTCTGCCAACCCTATACATGGTTTTGGGTACACTCTCCACTTCATAGAGACACCTAATAGTTCAGCCTGTCCATCTATCTATCCACCTGTATACCCATGTTTGCCTTCACTGACAACACAGTACTGTATGTGCAAAAGGGTTCATCTTTGTTTTCTGCACCTCCCATGTACCCCCCTATGTCTTCCTCTTCTTCAATACCACCATATTGATCACTCACATTTGGTACATTGCCCTTCTCTTCACCCAAATCAATACTTATATCTTCCTATCTAACAGTGTTCCCTACTCTCCCCTCCCACCCCTGGTAACAAACAAAGAAAATTTCCTTCCATATGTATACCTTTCCTTGACTTTTACAATAATAGACTAATACAATATATGTTCTTCTGTGATTGATTTATTTCACTCAGCATAATGTCCTCCAAGTTCATCCATGTTATGTGGTATTTTACAGATTCTACATTATTCTTTAAGGTTGCATAGTATTCTATTGTGTATATATACCATAGTGTGGTTATCCATTGCTCAGTTGATGGACACCTAGGTTGTTTCCATCTCTTGGCTATTGTAAATAGTGCTGCGATGAACATGAGTGTGTATATGTCTGTTCTTGCCATGGCTCTCGTTTCTTTAGGATATATAACTAGAAATGAAATGGCTGGGTCAAATGGTATTTCTAATTCTAACTTTTTAAGGAGTCGCCATACTGCTTTCCACAGTAGCTATACCATTTTACAGTCCCACCAGCAGTGTATGAGAGTCCCAGTCTCTCCACATCCTTGCCAGCATTTGTTATTTTCTGTCTTGTTGAACTTTGCTACTGGTGCTGGGGCAAGATGGTATCTCATTGTTGTTTTGATTTGCATCTTTCTAATGGCTAATGATTATGAGCATTTCTTCATATGTTTATTGGCCACCTGAATATCCTCTTTGGTGAAGTGTTTGTTCATGTCTTCTGCCCATTTTTTAATTGGATTACTTGTCTTTTTGTTATTGAGGTATTGGAGGGTTTTTTTGTTTGTTTGTTTGTTTGTTTGTTTGTTTTGCTTTATAAATTCCAGAGATATGTCCTTTGTCAGATACGTCATCGCTGAATATTTTTTTCCCAATCTGTAAGGTTCAGGCCGGATTCAGAAGAGGAGGTGGAACAAGGGATATCATAGCTGTTGTCAGATGGATCTTGGCTCAAGGAAGGGAATACCAGAAAGATGTTTACTTGTGTTTTATTGACTATG
>NW_006921659.1:11232720-11234373 GCF_000298275.1 Orycteropus afer afer
AGTGGTGTTTTTCTAGAAATTTGTCCATTTCTTCCAGATTTTCAAATTTTTTGGAGTATAGTTCTTTGTAGTATCCTGATATTATCTTTTTTATTTCAGTTGGTTCTTTTGTGATGTCACCCATTTTGTTTCTTATTCATGTTATTTGTATTCTCTCCCTCTTTTCCATTGTTAAATATGCCAGTGGTTTGTCAATTTTATTACTCTTTTCAAAAAACCAATTTCTGGTCTTGCTGATTATTTCAATTGTCTTTCTGTTTTCTGTTTCATTGATTTCTGCTTGAATCTTTATTATATCCTTTCTCCTGGTGACTGTAGGCTTTTCTTGCTGCTTTTTTTTTTTTTTTTTTTTCTAATTTTTAGAGACAGTAGCTTAAAGTGTTGACTTTGGCACTTTCTTCTTTTTCAATGTGTGTGTTTATTGCTGTAAATTGGCCCCTGATCACTGCTTTTACTCTTTCCCAAAGATTTTGGTATGTTGTGTTTTCCTTCTCATTTGATTCGAGGAATTTTTTAATTTCAATTTTTATTTCTTCTTTTACCCAGTCTTTCTTAAGGAGGGTGTTGTTCAGTTTCCATGTGTTCATTCCTTATCTGTTTATCTTCCTATTGTTGATTTCTAATTTGATAGCATTATGATCTGAGAAGATGCTTTGCAGTATTTCAATATTTTTAAATTTATTAAGGCTGAAAAGAACATATATTGTGCTGTTGTGGGGTGAAATGCTCTGTAGATGTTTAGAAAGTCAGGTTGGTGGATTGTATTGTTTAGCTCTTATCCATCTTTGTTGAGTTTCTTTCCAGTTGGTCTATCTTTCATTGAAAGTGGTGTATTAAGGTCTCCTACTATGACTGTGGAGTCATCTGTTCGGCTTTTGAACTCTGAAAGTCTGATTTATGTATTTTGGGCTCTTTCCTTGGGTCCACAGATATTTATTATGGTTATATCTTCTTCTTCAATTGATCCTTTAATCCTTATATAATGTCCATCCTTGTCTCCTATGGTGGTTTTTGTCTTAAAGTCAGTTTGTTCAGAAATTAGTATTGACATTCCTGCTCTTTTACGGTTGACTTTTGCTTGATATATCTTTTCCCAGTCTTTGATATTTGGTCTATTTTTGTCTTTGTCTCTAAGATATGTCTCTAGTAGACAGCATATTGATGGGTTTTGTTTTCTTAGTTAATTTGCAACTCTCCATCTCTTGAGTGGTGTATTTAATCAATTAATATTCAGTAATTATTTGCAAGTATGAATTGGTTGCTGTTATTTTGTTATGTGTTTTTTCATGGTTTCCCTGTTCCATATAATTTTCTGTGCTGAGCTCATTATGTTTATGAATCATGTTATCATTTCCTTTGTTGCTGTTGTTTTGTTGTTGTGTTGTTAGGTGCCATCGAGTCGTTTCCAACTCATAGTGACCCCATACGCAGCAGAATGAAACACTGCCCAATCCAGCACCAGGTCCATGATCCCTGCTATACTTGAGCCCATCATCTCAGCCACTGTGTCAATCCATCTCATTGAAGGCCTTCTCCTCTTTTGTTGACCCTCCACCCTACCAAGCATGACATCCTTCTCCAGGGAATGGTCCCTTCTGATAACATGACCAAAGTAGGTGAGACAAAGTCTGGCCATTCTCGCTTCCAAGGAGC
>NW_006921659.1:11235268-11245439 GCF_000298275.1 Orycteropus afer afer
CTCAATGTTATCCATAATTTGTCATGATCCACACAATCAGATGCCTTTGCATAGTCAATAAAACACAAGTAAACATCTTTCTGGTATTCCCTTCCTTGAGCCAAGATCCATCTGACAACAGCTATGATATCCCTTGTTGCACGTCCTCTTCTGAATCTAGCTTACACCTCTGGAAGTTCTCTGTCAATATATTGCTGCAACCCTTTTTGAATTATCTTCATTGAGATCTTACTTGCGTGCAACATTAATGATATTGTTCAATAATTTCCACATTCTGTGGATCACCTTTCTTTGGGATGGGTACAAATATGGATCTCTTCCAGTCACTTGGCCAGGTAGCTGTCTTCCAAATCTCTTGGCATAACTGAGTGCCTCCAATGGGACATCCATTTGTTTAAATATCTCAGTGGGTATTCTGTCAATTCCCAGAGCCTTGTTCTTCACCAATTCTTTCATTGCAGCTTCAACTTCCTCCTCCAGTACCATTGGTTCTAGATCATATGCCATTACTGAAATGGATGAAGATTGACCAGTTCTTTTTGGTACAGTGACTGTGTATTCCTGCCATCTTCTCTTGATGTTTCCTTCATCATTCAATGTTTTGCACATAAAATCTCTCAATATTGCAACTCAAGGCTTAATTTTTTCTTCAGTTCTTTCAGCTTGAGAAATGCCTAGTGTGTTCTTCCCCTTTCCTTCTCAAACTCCAGGTCTTTGCACATTTCATTATAGTAATTGGTTTTGTCTGCTCAAGCTGCTCTTTGAAATCATCGGTTCAGCTCTTTTATCTTGTCATTTCTTCCATTTGCTTTAGTCACTCTCTGCTCAAAGGCATGTTCCAGAGTCTTTTCTGTCATCCATTTTGGTCTTCTTTTCTCATCTTTTTAGTGATCTCTTTCTTTCTTCATGGATAATGTTCTTGATATCCTCCCACAATTATTCTGGTTTTCAGTCACTGGTGTTCAATGCATCAAATCTATTCTTTAGATGATCTCTAAATTCAGGAGGGATATATTCAAAATAATATTTTGGCTCTCTTGGACTTGTTTTAATTGTCTTTAACTTCAAGTTGAACTTGTGTATGAGCAGTTGACAGTCTGTTCCACAATCAGCTTCTGGCCTGGTTTTGGCTGAAGATACTGAGCTTTTCCACTGCCTTTTGCCACAGATGTAGTCAATCTGATTCCTGTGTGTTCCATATGGTGAAGTCCACATGTAGAGCTGCTGTTTGTGTTGTTGAAAAAGGTGTTTGCAGTGAATAAGTCATTGGTCTCGCAAAATTCTACCATGGAAGTTCCAGCATTATTTCTGTCACCAAGGCCAAATTTTCCAACTACTGGTAATTTTTCTTTGTTTCCAACTTTTGAATTCCAGTCACCAGTGATAATTAACACATCCTGATTGCACGTCTGGTCAATTTCAGACTGCAGAAGTTGATAAAAATCTTCAATTTACTCATCTTTGGCTTTGGTGGTTGGTGTATAAATTTGAATAGTCGTATTAACGGGTCTTCCTTGTAGGCGTATGGATATTATCCTATCACTGACAGCATTGGACTTCAAGACAGATCTTGAAACATCCTTTATGATGATGAATGCCATGCCATTCCTGTTCAAACTGTCATTCCTGGCATACTGGATCATATGGTTGTCTGATTCTAAATAGCGAATACCAGTCCATTTCAGCTCACTTATGCTGAGGATATCAATCTTTATGCATTCCATTTCATTTTTGACAACTTCCAATTTTCCTAGATTCATACTTCATACATTCCATGTACCAATGATTAATGTTGTCTGCAGCTGTTTCACTTCAATTTGAGTGGTGCCACACCAGCAAATGGGGGTCTTGAATGCTTTACATTATCCGTATGAGTAAGGATGGATTTACTCTGATGGTGCAGCTTTTTCCTAGTCCTGTGTTGAGAGCCCTCTAACCTAACTGGACTATTCATAAAGTTGTGTGGTAATGTCTCAGACAGTGTTTCTTTGCTATTCATAAGGTTTTCCCTGGCCAATTCTTTGCAAAGTGGATGGCCTCTTCCTTCTTCCTAGTCTGTCTCAGTCTGTAAGCTGAGTTGATACCTGTGCACTATGTGCATCCTGCTGGGTTTGAAACACCAGTGGCTCAGCCTCAAAACTCACATCAACACGTCACCATGGTAGGACAAACCGACAGACAAGTTTGTCTCCCTGTTGGAAACCTTTCCTACCAGCCTTACCTGGGTCCCTGTGGCTGATTCCTCCTCTGTCCTGGTTCCTGGGCCTTTTAATCCCCTTTCTCCCGTCCTCCTGCCCTGCTGCTTTGGGTGTGCCTGGATTCCCTCTCTTCACCTGGATCCCTGTGGCTGATTGCTGTTGTTTTAGTATTTGCTAAATATTTGTATGTGTCCTCTTTTTTGTTGTGATGTGAAGATTTATCATTTTTTTCTTTGAGGTTACCCTGTGATTTCTAATATTCTCCCCAAGTTTAGAACAGTCCATTCTACCTTGCAACTCTCTTGAGTTCCTCACCATTTAGAAGGTCTATAACTACACAGTATTTTCCTTCTTTTTGGTTTGTAGTTGTCCTCATTTGCCAACTGGTGTTTCTGGTTCCCTATTTACAATCTTTGAAGCTTATTTTACTTTGGATATGACGATAGCTATGGTTTCTGGGTTACGTCATCTTGTGTATTAATGGTTGGTTATTGTTTGCTATTTTTGGTTCTTTGTTCAAAGGACTTCCTTTAGTATCTCTTGTAAAGTTGGTCTGGTTTTAACAAATTCACTTAATTTCTGCTTATCTGGAAATTGCCTAATTTCACCATCATATTGAGGGATAATTAAAGTTTTGCCAGGTATATAATTCTCATTTGAAAATTTATTTCTTTCAGAGTTTTATGTATATAATCCCATTCCCTTCTCGCTTACATGGTTTCTGCTAGGAAATCAGAGCTTATTCATACTGGTTGTCCTTTGTAAGTAACTTTTTGTTTTTCCCATACTGCTTTCAGGATTCTTTCTTTGTCTTTGGTTTTGATGAGTTTGATGATGAATGTCTTGGTGATTTTCTTTTGGGCTCTGTCCTATTTGGGGTCCATTGGACTTCCTGAATCGATATATTCTCATCTTTCATCAAATCAGGGAAATTTTCTTCCAACAAATCTTGGATAATTTTCTCAGTGGTTTGCTTTTTCTCTTCCCGTTCTTGAATTCCAATGACACGTAGGTTATTCCTTTTGATGGTATGCCATGTGAACCTTAGGCTTTCTTCATTTTGTTGTGATCTTTTTTCTGATTAATCCCTTTCCAAAGAAATATTCAGGTATTTGTGTTTAATGTCAAGTCTGTCTTTCATTGCATCAATTCTTCTCCTTTGCCTTTTCAATATATTGTCTATCTGACAATTTAGTATTAATCTGGATTTCTATCTGCAGATTTATAATCATTTCTTGTTTTTCATTTATTTTGTCATTTTATTCTTATAGCTTCTTCTGAAATTTTTCTAGGGTTTTTTCTGTGTTTTTCAATCCTTTGAAGATACCTAAATATAATTCTTTTGAATTCCTTATCAAGGAGTTCCAATGCTGCTTCTTCCTCATGGATGTGTTCTGGGTCTGTATCCTGCTCTTTTGTTTCTATGACTTTATCATGCTCCTTTGTGTGGACTGTAATGATCTTTTGTCTCTGAGACATTGTTGTTGTTGTATTTAGATCTCTGTTAACTGTTTTTGAAGAGCAGCTAAGGGTTAGTCAGGCTCTTCTTGGTGGTTATTTATTATTGGCCCATTGGTGGCAAAGGAAGTGGTGGCTCTCAGTAAGTATGAATCTGCAAGAGGTTTGGGTATAGTTGTGTTGTATGGGGACTATTGTTGTTTCCCACTCAGTTAGAAAAAAAATAACAATTGAGTAACCTTCAAAAAAGTAAAAGGAAATGGACAAAAAATACCATGTAATCACATAGAAACAATAACCAAAAAAAGAAAAAAAGGGGTGAAAACACTGCAATATCTGGGGAGAAGGCAATAATAGAAAAAAAGGTAGAGTAGGAGAATAAGGAAGAAAAAAATGGGAAAAAATGCAAAAAGAAAAACAAGGAATGAGGTTAATCATGAGAAAGAAAAAAAAAAGAAAAAAAAAATAGAACCAGGAACAGGGAAAAGAGAAAAAGCTGAAAACTAGAACCTGGAAAGGGAAGAATAAAGAATAATAATAAAAAGGACAATAATAATAATAATAATAGTTTTAAAACAGACAAAACCAAACTAAAACAAAAAAAGGAATAAAGTTGTGGCAGGGTGGGGCAGGGCACCCTGCCCTGCCCAAGCACACAGACTGTGATGGAATTCCTGCTGGGCTAGATGGTGGGTGGGAGTGAGAGATGGCCGCATCTCCATTCACCAAGAGAGTGTAGGGTATTAGAGTAATAAGGGAAATGTCACACCTTTCCAGTTGTCAGCATCTGGAATTTCTTTGTGGTTCCAGGCAAGTGGAGCCTGTTCTTAAGTCTCTGGGAATCTGGGCAAATGGTGTCACTTTAAATACCTAAAATGGTTGCTTGTAAACATTCAAAATGGCTGCACCCTCTGGAAAGGGAAAGGTCCACACCTCAGCCCTCCTTCCTCTTTGTACTTCCCCTTTTATTCTCCAGCCACCAGAGCAGACCTCCGTGCAGTCCCGGGCTAGTAGGGCTGAATTTTAGGTTAATTCTTAGGTCCTAACACCACTCGGGAATATCCAAGCTGTCCGTGCCTTCAGGATCACTGCCAGATTGCAGCTCTGTATGTCTCCTTTTTTGATGTTTTCATGCCAATTCTTCTACAATATGGGGTTTAGTCCATTTCCATACCCTTCCCTTCAAAGCTCAGGGCTCCAGGATTATCTTCTGGATATGTGTTAATTGGTTCTCTTTTTCTTTGTTGAAGAGGATCTCTGCAGTCTTTCTGCCTATTCCACCATCTTACTGGTACTCCCTTGAATAAATCTTTTTGTAGACCAGTGTTCTCTACACAATACATTCTCATAATCCTTTCTGAAGATAATCGTAGATGATCACACTATAGAAAACTTGTTTTTTTTTGGTTATTGTTATTTTCTTTTTCTTTTAATTAAAAAGTCAGTAATGGAAACTGACTCTACTATGTTTTCATTACTTCATAATGAATGGTTTTCAATTTGAGGGAAGAGACAACTGTTAGTTTTAATTGATATGTCCTTTTCCACACAATTTATAAGCAATTTATTAGCAATTTATTCAAATAAAAATAGCTGTAAGCTCAATTTCAATTTATCTCTAGTCTTAGGTGGTGAAGCACCTGCCAGGAATTTTAAATATTATTTTTCTATTGTTTATTTTCATTAAAAAATAAAGTATATTTATTATTCAGTTGTTTCCTTATAGGCACAGGTTCTCTCTCTTTTTTTTTCTCTCTCTCTCTTTCTCTGTATTATCCTCTTTCTCAGGCTGCTTGAGAATTAAAATCTTTCACTTTAAAGAATACGATAATTCATCCTGAATTTCATTAAAGAAATGAGAGTCACAAGAGTAAACTTGTAAAAGTCAATAAGCAAACAAACAAACACAGCCCATGAGCTTGATGTACTGGCTACAACACTCAGACTGAGAGCCAGATCGTAGGCTCCTAGTTCCCTCTCTGGTCTTCCAGCAAGCTCTGTGTTCTCCATCCAGCTGTGTTGTTCTTCTTGAGGGTCACCAGCGAGTGGACCGTTGAGGTCTCCTCATCTTAGTAGCTTTTTATCTTAGTTCATCTGACTATTGCATTCATCAGCAGGTTTCCAGTTCTTTTCTTGCATGTTTACTTTATTTACACTTTAGTTTGCTATCGAAACAGAACTTAATTTCAGTCATATACTATTGTCACAATATTCTGTATGTCAGTCATTTCCCATTTGAAACTTACATACAGAATCCACTGTAATTAGTTGGAAATAAAATTTTACTATTCGGTAGCATTAAAAACATAGGGTGCCGTTTAAACAAATAATAGATATACTCTTTTTAATTAAACCACACACACTTTTTGTGTAGTAAATGCACCATATAATTACTATAGTTTCATATTCACAAAGCAAAAAATATGGTTTATGTAACAGTTTTACTTTAATGAATATTGTGTATGATGATTAAAAGAATTAATATAGTTGCAACCTGGGTAACTCCATAAAAACTATCAATGCCATTGCAAAATACATTCTGAAGCAAAGGAAACATGATTTTGATTAAATTTTCTCCTGTGTTACTTAAGTCCTCTATAGTTATCAGTAGTATTGTTGGAACTGTAAATAAACTGCATTGTGCTTGGAGGTTTAGATTAGTCCTAAAACCACCCACTACAAGGAGAAGATAATAGCAAGATAGTTTTCCATAAACATTTTTGCTTTAAAATGGAGTACATTTTATCATTGTGCTTAAATGTTAAGAGTAGAATCTACTAGTTCCACAAGTACTTGTTTAATGTACTCTGGTATTATTCTAGATATACAATAAAACCAATTCTCTTAAAATAAGTATGATTATGAAAGTTCTCAGACAAGCATGAAACTATAGTGTGTGAAAGCAGAGATCACGAGACTAATGGAGTGGAATTCATGGTCTGTTTTCTGGGCCTCTTGACTGATATTTTTATGGCGGAGCCTTTCTTCAAAGGATTTATCGTAACTATAGCCAAGAGCACATGCACTTACTACACAGCTGTGTGGTGTGATCTAAGAAATGAATTTGCATTGTAGACTGAAGTTTGAAAAGATTGCCTCTGGTATACAGTATCCTTATAGCAACCATTTCTTAAAATAGTTATTTGTGTAAGTAAAATTGCAGTTTTATAAGACATATTTTTTTTTAGAGGAAGAAAAAAATGACTAATTCAGTCCAATTTTTTAATTTAGCAGAGCAACACTAGAAAACAAATGTATTTTCCTTAAATTGATAGAGGGGCTCAGTGGTTTCTAGATGCTAAGAGAGCACTGTCTTAGAGACAGGGGAGTCCATCTCTACCCTAAATTAGTCCCCTTTGGACTATCGCTATCTTCTAAAATTTAACTCATCAGTAAATATAAATAGAAAAACAAATGGCCCTTAAAATTTCTGTCATGTTATAGACCAGTAGCATCCATAACTAGGGCCATGTGGCAATTTGATGATTAAAATGATTACAGAACAGGTGGTATTCAGCATTACCAGAGAGACCACACATCAGTCATTCAAGAACAGGAGTCAATTAAGCTTGTCTATGAAAACACAGAGCTGTCTGCATTCTTGAGCTATTTCTAAAATATAATTTAAAGGCCACATATTCTCTAGTGCTTTCAGGAACAAAAAATAGGAATTGCTAAGGTACGATATGTTCTTCTTATTCGCTGCATACAATTAAAGTTACTAATAACATTGGTTCCAGTCTTCAAGATTTATAAGTCAAGCATAGTATAGAGATACAAAGGACAGCTGTCAGCCTAAGTTAGAATATAGTTTAAGATCACTGTCTGCAACCTTCTGAGCTGTGAATATTATGTTTCACTGAGGTTTGTAATTCAGAATACACCTTTCCCTTCTCTAATTAGTTTGTTGACATTATTAATCATGTGGACACAACCATCTTTACACACCTTTTCCAGAGAATTTTGTTTTTATTTGTTAGTTACTTCATAACAAGGATGGAGCACATGTCTTTCAGTACAAAATTCCAGCTGCTGCCTGGGAATAAGATCCCACTGAACATGTTACACCTCAAAATTCACAAGTTCACAATTCAGTCCAGTCTTTCTCCTTCATCTTTTCTTATTTTTCCCTGGTATTCTCTTCTAGGTATTCAATATATACCATTATTCTTATGGTTACTCCAACAAAATTTGGAATTAGCCATGACTCTTTACCCCTCCCCCTGTTTTTCTTTTGTTATTTATTTGTTACTTGTTCTTTGGGTAAAATCTCAAATTTTTGATACTTTTCAAGAATACTATGACCATTATGGCCATTGCTAAGATTCATGAGTTGTTTACATTTTGCCTCATTTATTTTATAATTCTCCTTTTCTTCATATTTTTTTGAAATATTTGATAGTTGGAGACACTGTGTGCCTTTATTCCAAAACATTTCTATGTTTATTCTATGAAAATAAGGTCATTCTTTTGGTACTTATCTTTTCTAGTTCTTTAAGATGAAAATTTAGATGACTGATTTTAAATACTTTTTTTTTTTTTCTAATGAAAGTATTTAAAGCTTTATTTTTTCCTTTAAGCACTTTTTAGCTATGTGTTGCCAATTTTATTACATTGGATTTTCATAATCATTTAATTTAAACTATTTTTTTTTTTTTATTTTCACTTGTGATTTCTTCAGTGGGAGTTAAGTGTGAGTGTATTGTTTAACTTCCAAATAGCAAGTGCCATTTTTTTTTCTCCTATAAGTTGTTTTGTTTTCTAATTTTATTTTATTATAGTCATACTATGTATATTATAGGAGCTCTGGTAGCATAGTACCTAAGGCACTTGACTGCTGACCAGAAGGCTGGAGGTTCAAACCCACCAGCCAGTCCTCGGAAGGAAGGCTGGGCAATCCTACTTCCATAGTGATACTGCCTAGAAAACCCAAGGAGGGGTCGCTATGAGTCGGGGTTGACTCGACGGCAAATAACAACAACAACAGCATGTATATTATGTAAAACTTTAACATTTCAAATTAGTTAACATTCATTTTATGGACTAGCATGTGGTCTAACCTAATAAAAGTTCCATGCACACTTAAGAGGATGTATATTCTGCACTAATGAACTATACATGTCAATTAGGTTATGATGATTGATAATGATGTTCTTCTATGCCCCTGCTAATATTTTGAGCTAGATGTTCTATCAGTTGTTGAGGCAACCAAAAAAAAAAAAAAAAACAAACAAACCCACTGACGTCAAGGCAATTCCAACTCATAGTGACCCCCATTGGGTTTCTGAGGCAGTAGATCTTTACAGAAGTAGATTGCTCAGTTTTGCTTCCACAGAACGGCTGGTGGCTTTGAACCACCAAACGTCTGGTTAGCAGTCAGATGACTTAGGCACTGTGCTACCAGACCTCTGCAATAGTTGAGAGAGGTTTATTAAAATCTCCTATAATAATTGTGGATATGTTTTCCACAATCAGAGGGATTAGTTTTCCCTTTGATTCTGTCAATTTTTGCTTCACAAAATTTGAAGCTCGGCTGGTTGGTGCAGACCACAAATTTCGAAGCTTGGCTGTTAGGTGTAAACATATTTCTGATTGTTGTATGTTCCTGATGAAATAACATGATGTGGCCCTTTGCCATTATGAAATATTATTTTTACCACTGGTAATATTCTTTGTTTTGAAGTCTATTTTTCCCAATATTGTTACAACTATTTCAGCATTGTTATGCTAATAGTTTGCATGCTGTATCTTTTTCAACAATTTTTCTTTATATTTAAAATGAACTTGTTTAAGACAGCATTGAGCAGAGTCTTGCTTTTTAATCCTATTTCTGCCTTTTAATTTCTCCACTTTTAGAATATAATTACTGATATTGTTGCATTTAAATTCAACATTTTGCTATGGTTTCTGTTACTCCTCCCCATCCCCACCCCCCTTTTTTTTAAAAAAAAATTATTGTGATTTGGGTGAAAGTTAACAGAGCAAATTCATTTTCTTTATGACAGTTTATAGACATTTTGTTTCATGACATTGAATACAATTCCCCACAGTGTAACAGCTCTCTTTCCACTTCCTTCTGGTAGTTACCTCCCCAGTGCCCTTCCCTCCCATAAACTCCCCCTTCCCCACTCCCTCTAGCTATCTTCCTTTACAAATACTTTTTGTTTTTCTGCCCTCATTTCCTTGCTTCTTTTGAGTTAATTGCATATTTTCTCATACTCCATTTTAATTTTTCTCTTGGTGTTCTACCTATGCTTCTTAACATCATATTTTTGTGACTGCTTTAGGGATAACAATGTGCATCTAAACATTTTCAGTTGATTCAGTTAATATAGTATTAGTTAATATAAAATGTAAAAATAAGTACATATTCTTTTTTACCTTCCTGTCTTTATCACAGAAAAATATGGCAGTCTGTTTCCATAAAAGATTTACAGTCTTGGAATCCTATGAGTCAGTTCTACCCTATTTTGTAAGGCCGTTGTGAGTCAGAATTGACTTGATGGCAATGGGTT
>NW_006921659.1:11245575-11278626 GCF_000298275.1 Orycteropus afer afer
TTTATTTTATTTTACTATTTTATCTGCTCTGTGGGCCATCCTGTAGATTTGAATTTCCATTTGCTGTCATTAGGTTCTATCCTGAAGAACTTCTATCAACGTTTCTTGTACTGCAAGTCAGATCCTCTTAGATGTCTTTTTTAATATAATGAATTTATTTATTGAATATAATGTTCTTTTTCTGAAAGTTATTTTCTCTGAGTAAGAGCTTTGGTTTGAAAATTTATTATTACTATTATTTCTTGCAGTAGTTTAAATTGTTATTCTATTGTCTTTCAGCATAGTGAGGCAATGCCAGCCATTATTTAAATTGTTTCCCTCTATGTAAGGTGTCAATTTTCTCTGGATGCTTTAAAAATGATTCTTTATCTTTAGCTGTGTTCATTGACTACAATGTGCCACATCTTGTCTTTTTCATTTTCATTCTACTTGGCATTTACTGTGCATTTTGAACCTGTCAGTTGTTCATTTTGATAAAATTATGAGAAATATTCTACCTTTATTTTCTCATATCTTTTTAATTCCTATTCTCTTTTACTCCTTTTTTTTGGGATTCCAGCTATGTGTATGTGAATTCACTTTGTTATTGTTTCAGAAGTCATTGAGGCTTTCTTTGTTATTTTATATATTTTTTTCCTCTTTGTCCTTCAGATTTAATAAATTCTATTTATCTATACTCAAGTTATTTTATTATTTCTCCTGACTTTTGCAGTTGCCTTTAAAGTCCAGTGAGGGAATTACTTGATTTTGCACTATATACTTTTCTATTTTAGAATTTCCATTTAGCTCTTTCTTATGCCATTTATTTTTCTGATAGCAATCTCCATTTGTTTGTGTATTGTGGTCACATTTTTCTTTTCAACTTTGGTTTTAGTTACAGTAACTGCTTTAAACTTCTTTTCTACTAATTTCAATTTCTGAGTCATATTAGGTTTCTATTGATAATTTTTTCTCCTGGCTATGAATCATAATTTAACATTTTTATATGTTTAGTAACATTTGAATGCTTATGAGGCATTGCTGATGATATATTTTTGGTGTTGGCCATTGCAGGATTCACTCTTGACTTATGATGATCCTATGTGTTATTGAGTACAATTTTTCCATAGGATTTTCTTGGCTGTAATCATTATGGCATCAGTTCATCAACCTTTTCTTTTATAGAACATCTTGGTGAGTTTTAATCACCAGTCTTGAGATTAGCAGCCAATCTCAAATCACTCGCACAACCCAGGCTCCTTGATATACTGTAGAGACTCTATATTTGTTATATTCTTTTGAAGAATGTGGATATTTATGTAGGAGGTACTGACCTTATATCTACTCAAACTCCAATATTTCACTCCTCTATGAGGGTATCAGCAGAAATTTCTGCTCCATTCTTTTAGCCCTCCAAATGATATTTTATGCAGGACAACTTGGAGTCTCCTTTATGTATTTGCAGTCTAAAAGTTTGCCAAGAATTTGCATGGAGTTTTACGTAGATTTTGGGGTTCCCCCCTCCTTATCTAACTATTCTGGCCATCCCAAATTCTGTCTCTAGAGGCTCTAATCTAGTAAAACTGGAGCTTCCTTCTTAAGATCTAGTCAAATCCCATAAGTCCCTTTGTTCTTTCACAGTCCACATCCAGAAGTTTCTCATTCATATATATTTCACTGTACATTGTATTTTATATCCTTGTTAATTCCTTTTGCATCTACCTTTGCCTACATTCTGACTTTCTATAACCACAATTAGGCAACAGAGTATGATGTTTATCTCTTTATTCTGCCATTTCGTATTCATCCCACACTTTGTAGTCAAATAATCTCCCTAATGAATAACTCTAACCTATCACCTGCCTGATCAAATATACTGTGACTGAATATTTTTCAAAATGGCTAGAGTAGTTGTTATCTTTACTCTAGTTATAACAAACTATAATATTATAAACAAAAGCCTCAACAATTTATTGCTTCTCTTTTTATGACCCTTCCAATTTTTACAATCTGTTGTTTGTCCTCATATTATGAGGACCATGGATGAAAACATGCTCATTACTTGCGTAGTCTTCAGGAAAGCATTTTGTCAAGGGAGGATCAGGTTCCAGTTAGACTAAAAAGAGGAAAGAAACATCAGAAGTTTAGTTGACAATATTAGAGATTTTACCGATGATTGGTTATGAATTCCAGATGGTTCTGTGGAAAGGTTTAAAGATTGGGAAGAGCTGGTAGATTGTGGAGGGGATGTATGGAACCATGTGGAAGATGAGATTTGAAGGGGGTGACCAGAGCTTTTATAAGGATTGACATAAACAGAGAAGAGGGACATAAAGAGATACATGAGTGTTGAAGAGGAAAACAGGCTAGATATCTTGCTATTTCCACATGGCTTCATCAAGGAGGCCAATGTTGTGACAGCCTTACTTATCATGAGTTTCTTCTTGATCTCTCACGACAGAACAGAAATATTAAATGTATTCATTATTTGTCCTAGAAATTTTGCTTAGCAATGAAAGATAAACTAATTCAAAGGTGAAAAGACTTTTTCAATTTTATTCTATCTTCTCTTTTATTTCAAATATAGATTAGGCTACTGATAAACAAGAAGCATTCACTTAAAGCAAGTAGATTTTCCTGGTAATTATGTCAGTATAGATTTCCACAAAACTCTAAGAATGAAAACTAAAACATTTTCTCAAAATACGTTAGTTGAAAAGCTTCACTTTTTTTTTCTGTTTTAAATAGAAAATACATTACCGACTGTTGTTAGGTGTCATGGAGTCAATTTCAACTTAAAGTCCATGCGACACAGTAGAAGTGCCCCTTAGGGTATTATTGACTGTAATTTTTATTGAAGCAGATGGCCACAACTATTTCTATAGAGTGGCTGGGTGGGTTCAAACCATCAACTTTTCGGCTAGCAACAGTGCGTAACTATTGTGTGCTACTGACTCTCCTTCATTCCTGACTAAACCAACCAAACTCACTGCTGTTGAGTTAGATCCAACTCATAGCAACCCCTCCTTGGGTTTCCAAGGTGGTATCACTATGGAAGTAGATTGCCTCATCTTCCTTCTGAGGAGTGTCTGATGAATTTGAACCACCAGCCTTCGGGTTAACAGTCACATGCCTTAGGCACTACACCATCAGAGCTCCCTAGGAACTTAAAATACTGCTTTAGGTAAATAAAAGAGTTTAAGATATTTCAAATAAATGACTATTTTTTTTTTTCACATTAAGCTTAATATAAGTCATCATTAAGATAGAATACAGAAAAATGTACCTAGAGTGTAGAATTAAAATAAATACTTTCATTTACATAGAATTAGCCAAAAAAAAAAAAAAAAAGTTTAAACAGGACATGTTAGCCATGGATTATTACATATATAAGATAATATTTTGAAACTGTTTGTTGAGAGTGAAGTTTTGTTGGCTCAGTGGTTAAGAGCTTGGTTGCTAACTGGAAGGTCAGTGGTTAGAACTCACCAGTTGCTCCACAGGAGAAAAATGTACCAATCTGCTAACATAAAGCTTACAGTTTTAGAAACCCCATGAGGCAGTTCTACTTTCTCCTATAGGATTTCTGTGAGTCAGAAATTGGCCTGACAACAACAGGTTTTGTTTTGGTTTATGCTAGGGAAATTAAGAGTTCTTATTACTCATTGGTAACACAAAAGTTAACAAGATTATATCATATGTGTGTTATCAGTGGGGAATAGGGACCATGTGGCAAGGAAAATTTCCTTTACATTACATATATTTTTCCTTTAGAATTTTTTTATTACAATTTTAATGTATTATTACAGTCATAAAAAGAGCTAAATTAATTAAAAATTAGTTTATCAATGTACAAGTAACTCATTATAAGCTTCAAAATTCTCCAGTGCTAAGTATTTTATGTGTGTCATTTCAGTTAATTCTCACAGTTACCCACAAGGATTATTTATTATCCCTATTTTATAGGTGAGAAAATTGAAGCTTATGTAGATTAAGCAACTTTCTCAAGAGCACATAGGCATTGAAGAAAGAAGGCTCTGAACCCAGGAGTCTTCACTCATCTCTCAGAAAAGACTTAATCTCTCTATTCACAAAACACAGAAAGAGACAGATAGGATTGCACAACTTCCTTGCAGTATAATTACCTCTTGCCAAACTTTAATTCAATTAAAAATGATTTTTGCCACTTTCTCCCTAACACAGGTTCTTTCCACCTCTTCAACTGAGTTCAGCCACATCTCCTTCCCAGAACCTATGCACTGCCATAGAGTCAATTCCGACTCACAGCATCCCTATAGAACAGAGTAGAACTGCGCCATGGGGTTGCCAAGGGTGTAAATCTTTATTAAAACAGACTGCATCAGCTTTCTCCTGTGGAGCAGCTGGTGGGTTCAAACCACTGACATTTTGGTTAGCAGCCAAATGCCTCAACACTGCACTACTAGAACTCCGGGTATCTAGGAGATACCAACTAAACTAAACCAAACCCACTGCCGTTGAGTCGAATCTGACTCATAGTGACCCTTCCTTGGGTTTCCAAGGCAGTATCGCTATGGAAGTAGATTGCCCAATATTCCTTCCAAGGAGAAGCTGGTGGGTTTGAACCACCAGCCTTCTGGTTGGCTGTCAAATGCCTTAGGCACTATGCCACCAGAGCTCCCAGGAGATACCAGGATCTACTAATTATCTCCTTCCTCTTCAACTATTTCCTCTCAGGTCCATCCTGACCATCAACTTTTAAACACTTATGTGGCTTGGAAAGCATGCTAATTAAGAAATAGTACTTTTAAGCACTTTCTTTTTTAAAAAAGAATTTGTGAACTATGTTGTAAAGTATGTTCCTTTATTCCTAAAGGAATCTTGGTAGTACAATAGTTAATGGCTCAGCTACTAACCAAAAGATTGGCGATTTGAACCCACCAGCTCCTCTGTGGAAGACAGATGTGACAATCTGCTTCCCAAAAGATTACAGCCTCAGAAACCCTTTGGGACAGCTCTACGCTGTCCTATAGGGTCACCAAATCATCTACATGCTACACAACAACAGTGTGTTTCTCTTGCTCTCTACTGACTCTCATGCTCCCAGCCCACAAAGCTTTCTTCTAGTTCATTTCTTCAGGGTACTATTTTAAGTGACACTACATGGAAAAAAATTAGATTGGATTAAATAGTTTCTATTGCTTTGCTAGCTTGCTAATGTAGACACCATCCAATGGCAATTCCATGTATTTTGAGGAAATCTTATTTGGACAGGCCAGAGAAGTTATATTTAGTTATATCTCCTCTGCAACTGATGGTAACACATCATGGAGTACCTGGATGGTGCAAAAAGCTGTCAACAACAAAATTACAAAAATAAAACAGCATTGAATTTTAACCCAAAGTATGAAATAAATACTCATATGTCCATGCTAAGATAAATAAGCTCTGGTAGTGTAGTGGTTAAGGTATTTGGTTGTTATCCAAGAGGTCAGTAGTTTGAACCCACCAGCTGCTCCATGGAAGACAGAGGAGGCAGTCTGCTTACATAAAGATTTACAGCCTTAGAAACCCAATGGGGTATGAATTGATATTGACTCGATGGCAGTGAGTTTTGTACTAATACAAATAATTGACTGAATGATAATAAAAATGTTTATGCAGAAAAATTTCAAATTTAACTCAGGAACATAAACATAATTCCCTACTGCTTAACTGGACCTAGAGAAATGCCCCCCTTCCAAAAAACAAAAACAAACAAAAAAAAAAAACCTTACTGCCATCAAGTTGATTCCAACTCATAGTGCCCCCTACTGGATTTCCAAGGCTCTAAATCTTTATGGAAGCAGACCGCCCCATCTTTCTTCTGCAGAATGGCTGGTGGGGTCAAACCACAGATCTTTTGGTGGGCAGCCAGATTCCTTAACCACTGTAATACTTACTAGAGCTAGTGCTTCTAGTGCTACTGAATGTTGTGCATTCTCATTGTCTATTATGGCCTGGCCGAGAAACATAATTTAAACATTTATTTATTTTTTCATCTTTTATTAAGCACCACTTGAAGGTTATCCATAGCACACTTAATAAATTATAAGAATATGACTAGTGGCCTTAACTGACTCATTTTCAAGGGAGAAGACTAACATTTAAGCTAGCAAAGTCCAATACAAAGTAAGACGTGCTGTAGGAGCCAAATGCAAGGTACCACAGGAGAATTTACACCACTAGAAATTGTTCTTATCCCACAACTGTAACTCTGTAAATTTACAAATGTGTTTTTGGAAACATAGTAACTCTTGAGCTGAGTGTGTTCTCCATATGTATCCCATAATATCATAACCGCCCCCCCCAAAAAAAAACCCTTCAAGTCAATTCTGACCCATGGCAACCCCAGGTATATCAGAATAGGACTGTGCTCCACAGGATTTTAACTGTCTGTTTTTTCAGAAGTAGGTCACCAGGACTTTGTACCAAGATGTCTCTGAGTGGACTTGCAACACCAACATTTTGGTTAAGAGTCAGGTGCTGTTTCTGTATTTTTTTCTACATACATGAGAGTTAATTTTGCAAGGTATTTTAAAAGTTATAAACTGCACGCCCCCAAAAAAATACTCACTGACAGAACAATGTTGAATAAAAATGGTTAGAGAAGATATATCCCCAATTTAGGGGAACATTTTTCAATCATTCAACATTAAGTATGATGCCACTTGTTCTTTGGTAGACGTTAATTATTAAATTGACAAAATTCTCCTCTGTTCCTAGTTTGCAGAAATTTTTAATTAAGAATGAGAAATGTATTTTGTCAAATTCTTTCTCTGTGTCAAGTATATGATTTTTCTTCTTTAACCTGTTGATATGGTGTTTTACAATGATTGATTTTCAAATGTAGTACCAGTTTTACATACTCAGAATAGATCTCACTTGGCCTTAACTTACAATTCTTTAAATACGTTGTTAGATTCAATTTGCTAATGTTTTGTTGAGTATTTTTGCATCTATGATCATGAGAGATATTGGTCTCTAGTTTTCTCCTCTTGTAATGTATAAATATAGTTATACTATTGAGTTAATGCTGGACTCATATAATTAGTTAGGAAGTCTTCTGTTTTAATTACCTGGAAGAGAATGTGAAAAATTGGTATTATTTTGTTCCTTTAAAGTTTGGTAGAATTCACCATGAAATACTCTGGTTCTGGTGTTTTTTGTTTTGAAAGGTTCTTATTGATTTAATTTCCTTAATAGATATAAGGTTATTCAGATCATGTATTTCTTCATATTTGCATTTGGTAGATTGTGTCTTTCAAGGAATTTGTCTATTTCACCTAAATTATCAAATCTGTGGACACGGAGTCACCTGTATTATTCTTTCATTGTAAAGTCCATAGGATCAGTTGTGATGAGCCTTCTTTCATTTTTCATATTTGTGGTTTGAAACTTCTATCGTTTTTTTCTTAGTCTGGATATATGTTTATTAATTTTAATCTTTTTCAGAGAATAAAGTTTTGTTTTTATTGATTTTATCAATGTTTCGTATTTGTAATTTCATCAATTTTTACTCTAATATTCATTATTTCCTTTGCTTATTTAAGGAGCTGTGGTAGTGTGGTTGTTAAGGCGTTTGGTTGCTAACCAAAATGTTGGTGGTTTGAACCTACCAGCCGCCGTGTGGAAGAAAAATAAGGCAATGTGCTTCTGTAAAGATTTACAGCCTTGGAAACCCAATCATGAGTTGGAATCGACTCCATGGCAGTGGATTTTTTGTTTGTTTGTTTTTTCCTTGTTTTGGGCTTAATTTGCTCTTCTTCCTCTAGTTTCTTACGATGAAGCTTCAGTTATTGTTTTTAGATGCTTCTTTTTTCTAGTATGTACTTCAATGCTATAAATTACCCTCCAAGCACTGCTTTGTCTCCATAAATTTTGATTAGTTGTATTTTTATCTAGGTCAATATATTTAAAAATATCTTGATACATTATTTTTTTTTTAAATCGTTGGTTGTATAGAAATGTTTTGGAATTTTCCAACTATATTTCTGTTACTGATTAGATTAAGTCCATTGTAGTCACTAGCAAGAATATACCCATTTTTTTTTTTTTTTTTTTTAAATTTTCAATGTGTTCTATGTCACAAAATGTGGTCTATCTTGGGGAAAGTTTCATTTGGTCTTAAGAAAAATGTGCATTTTACTGATGATGGATGGAATATTCTATAAAGGTCAATTTTGATAGCACCATTTAAATCCTCTATATGCTTGATGATTTCCTTCCTGCTTGATTTATGAATTAGTGAAAGAGGTGTTAAAATCTCTGACTAAAATAATGGACTTTTTATTTCTCCTTACAGTTCTATCAGTTTTGCTTCGTGTATTGTGATTCTCTTTTATTAGGTGCATAAAGGTTTGAATTGTTTTGTCTTACTGGAGAAATGATCCCTTCATCATTATATAACCCTCCTCTTTATTTTTGATACTTTCCCTTGTTCTGAATAGACTTTATCTAAAATTAGTATAGCTACTCCAGCTTGCTTTTAACTAGTGTTAATACGATATACCTTTCTCCATATCTTTACTTTTAACTTACTTGAGTCTTTATATTTAAAGGGTATTTCTGTCAGACAAGATACACTTGGTTCTTATTTTTTACCCATTCTTAAAATGTTTATCTTATAATTGGTATACTTAGACCTTCAGATTTAAAGTGATTATTGACATAATTGATTAATATCCATGTGTTTGTATTTGCTTTGTTTTCATCACATTTTGGTGTTTTCTTGTTTTCTGACTTGTTTGATTTTAATTGAACACTTTATGATTTTATTTTGTTTCCTGTCAGAGTAACAATTATACTTCTTTAATTTAATTTTTTTTCACTCAGCAATAATGAGAAATGAAGTCCTCAAACATGCCACATGGATGAACCTTGAAAACATCATGCTGAGAGAAATAAGTCAGTGGCAAAAGGACAAATACTGTATGACCTAATTTATATGTAATAAGCAAATATATAAAAACCAAAGATTATTAGTGGTTATCAGGGTCGGGAGGGAAAAGGTAAAGGGGAGTTTTTGCTTAGAGGACATTGAGTTTATGTACATAGTGGTGGAATGCTTTGGAAAAGGACAGTGAGCACAGTTGCACAATTAGCAAAATGTAATCACTATCATTAAATTGAATAACAATGTAGAAATTGCTGTACAAGCATATGTTTGTTATGTATATTTTCACCACAATAAAAGATATAATAAAAGAAATTAAATGGTTTTCCTAGAATTTGCAATTGTTGTTGTTGTTATATGCCATTGAGTAGGACCCGACTCTTAGTGACCCCTCCTTGGGGTTCCAAGGTGATATCACTGAGGAACTAGATTGCCCAACTTTCCTTCCTAGAGTTGGTGGGTTTGAACCTCCAGCTTTCTGGTTAGCAGTCAAGTGCCTTAGGCACTATGCTATACATTTTAAATTAAGTCATTTCAATTAACACCATATACTTTATATGTAGTACATGATGAATTTTATAACAGACAAGGCCCAGTTTCACTCTCACATACTTTGATATTGTTATCATTCACATCATTTATCATTATGCTATTAAAAAAACCAAACACACTACCCTCAAGTTGGATCCGACTCATAGCAACCCTCCTTGGTTTCTGAGGAGGTATGGTATCACTACAGAAGTAGATTGCCCAACCTACCTTCCTAGGAATGGCTGGTGGATTTGAACCACCAGCCTTCTGGTTAACAGTCAAATGTCTTAGGCACTATACCACCAGAGCTCTTATCATTATGCTATAGTCATTCAATATGTTGTTTTAATTGTAGTTTTAAATGTAACTTTTAAATTAATTACCCATGAGAAAAATAAAACATTTTCCTTTACTTGTATTTATTTCTTCTCTGGTATTCTTTCTGTTTTTATGTAGACCCAAGTTTTTAAATTATACCCAAGGATAAAAAAATCACATAATTATATTAAATATGTATATTCAAGATTGGAGGAAGACTCATTAACAATTGATAATATGCACTTACTGATGAAGTTCAAAGACTACAGCCTTAAGGATGGATTACAACTCAACACAAAGAGAATAAAAATCCTCACAACTGGGCCAATAAGCAGCATCATAATAAATGGAGAAAGTATTGAAGCTATCAAGTATTTCATTTTACTTGGATCCACAATCAACATCCATGATCAACAGTCAAAAAATCAAGTGACATATTGCATTGGGAAACTCTGCTGCAAATGACTTCCTTAAAGTGTTAAAAAAGCAAAACGCCACTGTGAAGACTAAGGTGCGTCTGACCTAAGCCATGGTAGTTTCAATCACTTATGCATGTGAAAGCTAGACAATGAATAAGGAAGACTGAAGAAGAATTGATGCATTTGAATTATAGTGTTGGAAAAGAATATTGATTGTACCATGGACTGCCACAAGAATGAACAAATTTGTCCTGGAAGAAGTACAACTACAGTGCTTCTTGGAAGCAAGGATGATGAGACTTTTTCTCACGTACTTTGGACAATTTAACTGGCAGGACTATTCCCTGCAGGACATTACGCTTGGTAAAGTGGAGGTCAGTGAAAAAGAGCAGGGCTCTTAAGGAGTGGCTGCAACATGGCAAAGATTGTGAGGATGGTGCGAGACTGGGCACTGTATCATTCCCACAGGGCACTCTTGGGTTGCTATGAGTCAGAACTGACTACCTAACAACAAAACGTTAAATTTGTGAAGATAGACATTTTCATGATATTAAATCTTTCTATTAGGAATATGAAAGATCTTTTCATTTGCTGGGGTCTTGTTTTATATCCTTAATGCAGTTGGTTAATTTTATTCATTTAGGTTCTACATCTTTATTTTTAAAATTATGTCTTTTAGGTAGATTTTAATGTTTTACGTTTATATGATTTTATTTACAACTTTTTTTATTGTAATAAGTAATGTTCTGGTTTCCTGGTGCTGCTCTGACAGGAATATACCACAAAATGGGATGGCTTTAATAAACAGGAGTTTATTCTTTTACAATTTGGAGGTTTTAAGTCCGAATTCAATATGCCAGCCTCTAGGGGCTGGGTGAAAGCCCCTCAACCTTGGTCTTCAGCTCTGCCTCCTGCTCCCAGCCCACTGAAGCTGGAGGCTTTTCTTCACTTGGACAACTACTGGCTGCTGAGACTGACAAACCCAAGGTTGACGAGGAAAAAGGCGCAGTCCCAAGGTTACCAAACCACACTGCAGGCCATTAATTCAAGTTCATTGAAAGTCCCAAGGTCAGTAGAGCATGGCAGGCTGCTGAACAATGGAATGTCTACATGCTAGGTTCAAGCATGCCATAAGCTAACTTCTCATTATATACAGGGAACAGACCATATCCCTAAGGCAGCTATGGAGATGCTCATAGTAGATTCCACCATGGAATTGATTACCAGTCTCATCATAGGGAATACAACATCCAGCTGCCCAGGCACTCAACCAGGCCCAGCCAAGCTGACACACAAAATTAATTACCACAAGTAATTAGATAACAAAACCTTTTCCATTGCAGCAATCTTCACATGCACAGTTAGTGACATGATTATTATGTTGTTTTTTTCTATCATGCAAATTCCTAACTGTATATCTGTATAATCACCTAACATCTATATCATATATTTACCTAGTGTTCCACCAGTTCACCTAATTCTCTGATTAATTCTAGTAGCTCTTTGGTTAACTATAGTCTTGTAAGCTATCTATGCTGTCATACCTGCAGATTCCATTTTGTCTTTTCTTTATAAATATTTATAGTAGTATTTTATTATCTTTGCTGAAACCTACAAAACAATATTTAATAAAAACAAAGTGGAAAAATACTCACTTGTGTCATTCAGAGTTTTTAATTTAATCTCAGAGGTTGGGAACAGGCTACTTAGCTCTTGAGTAGGGCTCCCCTTCAAATCATAAGAGGCTGATGGGGTTCCACTAGCCAATCCTAACTTCCCTTCACTTCCCCATAACCTTGTGCTGACCCCTTTTGAAAAAAAAAAAAACAAAACAAAACTCATTGCCGTGGAGTTGGAGTTGGATGAGACTTATAGCGACCCCTCCTTGGGTTTCCGAGGTGATATCACTATGGAAGTCGATTACCCAACCTTCCTTCTGATTTAATAACCTTTCCCAAGCTTATTAAATCATCTCAAATATAGTTCCACAATAGTAACTTTCACTTTAGGCTACATGCAGATCATTTTTAAGTATTTATAACTAGTTCTCACCTTGTTTTTCTTTTAAAATTAATCTTGCATTTGCAGTTTTATGTTCATTAGGACTAAGGAATCAAAATCACTTAAATTAAACTCCTCATTCTTCAACTCTCCTTATTGAAAGTTAGCATTAAATAATCCTTTAACATGTTATTCCCCCCTTGCCCACTGCTTCATCTAATACTACCAATCTATCCTTAGATATTCTGCTATTTATTGTATCCTAAAAGGACATTCTTCCTACTTAGCTCCCTAAGTACTTCAGGGCAAATTTCTGAGCATTCATTTATTGCTCTTTGGGGGATGTAAATCATAAAGTAAGATGAGTTACTAAAGAACCTATAATATCCTCTTGTTTGCTTTAAAAAATAAAGGTTTCTAAGAGGCACAGTCCATTAAGTTGTCTTTCTTGTATTTTTTTTTTTCTCAAGAATGTCTTCAAGGTATTGAAAAATGAGGCTATTTTGAACTGCCTCTACAGTGGTTTCCCTTGTGTGCCAGTTTATACAGAATGAAGTCCTTCTTATTTCTAGCATACTAAGAAATTCAGTACATGTTAAATATAACTTTGAGTGTTGAATACCCATCAACAACAATAAGCATGTAAACAGTAAGTCACTCATTCCTGATTACATTTTCTGTTGATCAGCTGGCTAAGGCTATTCATATTTTTGTTATTTTGACAGTTTATTTACAGCCTATTTTTAAATAGTTTCTTTTTCAAAACAGTCTGAAGTAGATAAAGATTCCTATCTTCCTCTTGTCACATTAGTTGAAGCACAGAACAGTTATGTTCAGCATAGCCAAATGTCGCTAACAAATCATCATCACTAGGTCTGTATAGACTGACCACCATTTCTTCTTATTTGCAGTTAACAAATTGGTAGGCATTATTTTAAAATATATCAATATTAGGTTTCTAATTGTTATTTTTTTTTCTGAACTTGTTATTGTTCACATTGGAACAATAAGTGCGTTTTCCATTTGAACAGAGTTACTGAAAATATAGTTTAGTCTAGAAAGTTTAATTATCACTGGGACTCTTGCAAATTATTTACAGAAGAGCTGGCTCAATATGCATATTGCTTTTTAAAACAATACATACATATATTTATATTATATAACTAGCATAAAATTTATGGAGAAATTAAAGTCTTTCCTAACTAAACCCTATTGTTGTTGTTGTTATGTGCTGTCGAGTCAAACCTGACTCATAGCGACCCCTCCTTGGGTTTCCGAGGCAGTATCACTACGGAAGTAGGATTGCCCAACCTTCCTTCCGAGGAGTGGCTGGTGGGTTTGAACCGCCAGCTGTCTGGTTAGCAGGCAAGTGTCTTAGCCACTATGCTACCAGAGCTCCCTACTAAACCCTATAGACATAACATATTTACTTTCTTGTGTAAAGACACAAGGATTTAGTTTTTTTCTTTCAATTGTTGCATGTAGAACAAGAACAAACCACTACTTTTATTTTTTCTGCAGATGAAATTTGGATTTCTGAATTATTATCATTAGAAGATCTCCATTTCCCTAAATATTATATTCTATAGAGTGCTAACTAGCATTATGTGCATGCCTTGTACAGTGATTTTCCCTCCTTTCCTCTCACATCTCTGGTAACCATCAAAGAATGTTATTTCTACATATAAATTTTCTTGACTTGTTATAATAGTGGTCTCACACAACATTTGTTCCTTTGTGATTGACATCTACATAATATCCTCCATCTTATGAGGTGTTTCTCTCATTCTTTAACATTGCATAGTATTCCATTGTGTGTATGCACTGTAGTTTATCCTTTTACCCAGCGATGGGCACTTAGGCAGTTTCCATCTTTTTGCTATTTTGAAAAATTCTACAATGAACATGGATATGCATATAGGCTGTTTCATATTCTAAAGTACAGATACATCAAAAATTATTTAAGTGTTTGTTAATCAATTTATTTAGTCAACTTATTTTCTACTTTTTAACTATTAAAAATAATGCTGCTGTGGCAGACAGAATTCCAAAACTGGCTCCCCAAGATTGTACACTGAATCATTAGAACCTGTGAATATAATGAGCTGTAGTTCCCTGACTGTGTTGACATTAAGAAAGATTATCCAGGAGAGGCTATCCTAATCATGAGTCCTTTTAAAAGTGGACAGTTTTCTTTCACTAGGGACAGAAGAGAAAATGAAAGAGATTCTAAGAAGAAGGATTTAGTGGACTGGTTCTGGATTTGAAGATGGAAGGTAGTAAGCACTAAGGGAATGCAGACATCTTGTTAAGGCTGAGTGGTTCTCAGCTGACTCAGTAAGCAAATGTGGACCTCAGCCCTATTGCTGCAAGGGATTGAAATCTATCAACAAGTTAAATATGCTTAGAGGCATATTCTTCCCTTGAGCCTCCGGAAAGAAATGCAGCTCTGCGGACACCTTGACTTCAACCTTGGTAGAAAATTCAATCACATCATGCCAGACTTCTGATCTATACAACTGTGAGCTATTAAATAGGATTTGTTAGAAAGCTGCCAAATTTGTGGTGATCTGTTACATAGAACAGATTATTGTAATACAGCTAGCTTAAATAGTCTAATATACAAAGATGCTAATATTTGCAATTTATTTAGTGAATTAGAAATGGATATACTGGTTCGAAGGACAGAAACATATCAAAAATTGATATTCATATTCCCTCCAAAAAAATCTGAAAATAAAATCATTCTGCCAGCTTATAGGAAGGCACAAACTACTTTAGCTTTCTTAAAATCATACTAGCATAATTAAAAGACAAAACTTTGTTAATCTGATAAATGTAAACTGATAGTTTATTATCTTATGTTATTTTCTTTAATTCTTTTGAGACAAAATCTTTAAAATATTTTTTGATCATTTGAATTGCCTCTTTAAATTATCTTTTTATGTCCCTTGACATCTATTCTATTGGGATTTTAGTAATAGACTTTGATTTGTATGAGCTCTTTATCATGTTTGGGGCCACTATATTTGTATATTGTATCATGTTTGTATACTATGAAAATCGTTGCTTTATGTGATTAATTTTTATGTGTTTATAAATACTTAGAAGAAATATGTATTTCTGTTTGATCAAATTAGATCACCACATCTAATTATTTTATTATAGTAGTAAAAAGTCTATGTCCTAATTTATTTTTATCTACTTGCCAATTTAAAGGCTAAGAAACATGTTAATGTCAACCAAACATTTAATTTCTGCCTGATATTCTAATGATGTTAGTTTTACATATTTACATATTATGTTATGTTGTTCATAAACTTTGTAATAGTTTCATTTTCACTTTACAATGTACTACCTATCATAAAATGACTGTCACTTGCATTTGATGCATTTGGTCTTGAATTACACATTATCTGAAATTAGTATTGTCATTCATATTTATTTTTCATTAGTGTTTAAAGCAATAATTGTAACAATGAATTGTACATTTAATGAATACACTTCAGTGAAATAAATGACAGAAATATCATAGGAATAGGAGAGAGAAATTGGGAATTATATGTTACAGTGGTATATTATTATTTGACATTGAGTTCTATTAGTTAAATATGTATATTGTTAACTCTAGGTAATCCACAAAATTAATTTGTAAAAAAATATTATTTATATGCTAACAGAGGAAAGAAAATAAAATCATATGAAATGGTCAATTAACAGCATCTTCAGTGCTGTTGAGTCGGATCTGACTCACATGACCCCTCCTTGGATTTCCAAGGCAGTATCACTATGGAAGTAGGTTGCCCAACCTTCCTTCTGAGGAGTGGTTGGTGGGTTTGACTGCCAGCCTTCTGGTTAGCAGTCAAATGCCTTAGACACTATACCACCGGAGCTCCTAGAAGGCAAACAAATCAAGTAAAAAAAAAACAACGAAAACAAATGCAAAGAATACAAAGCATTTACAAACATGGTAGATATTAATCTAACTATATCAGTATTCACATTAGATGTGAGTAGGCAGGTAAGAAGATAAGGTGGAAGTAGGTGAAGAGGAATATATATTAGACCAAAGATAGATTTAGCTGAAGATAATCTTACATATGCACTTGTGCTGCAAAATTAGCCCCATACATTACAGAAGTAACAGAAGACAAATTTGGAGTAACTTCTCAGAGACAACCAAGCACCTTGAGAGAGAGAAGCACCAGGCCTGTAGACTCAGGACCATAGTCTCAGGGGAAATGATGCTCAATTGGCACAACACAGTACATAAAAATCTTGTTCCACAGCCTACTTTGGTGAGTAGTGACTGGAGTTTTAAAAGCTTTCGAATGGCCATCTAAGATGCAACCGTTGATGTCCTCTCATCTGAATCAAAGAAGAGTGAAGAAAATCAAAGGCATCTGGAAACAATTAGCCCAAGGATAAAATGGACAATGAGGACCTCATCCTTCATGAGCCCGAGACCAGAAGAACTAGACGGTGCCAGTACTCAGAAAGGGTCAAAATTGGAGATCCTGGATATAGTGGGAGGAAAAATGTGGAACAGTATTCAAAAATACAAAGTTATTGGTTGGACAGAGACTGGTGGAACCCTAAGACTATGTCCCTGGGTTACCCTTTGGGCCTAGAAATGGACTCACTCCCATGCATTGGCTCTCAGCCCAAAAGAAAGATCTGCATACAGAACACCTATCTATCCCAGGGTGATGTACCCAGCTCCTCTAGGGAGATGCAACCCTTAGAGCAATGGGCCATAAGCTACCAGAAGGACAGAATTCATATAGTGGGAAAGCTGGACAAACAAGAATGCATAGTTAAGAAGAGCACAGGGAGGGAGTAATCACAGGGACAGGAGGGGAGAAGAATTTTTTATGGTTGGGGGTGGTAACTGGGGAGTGAAATCAAATGTGCATGAACTGTTGAATGTAAAACAAATTTGTTTTATAAATTTGCACCCAAAGTGTAATACAATTTAAAGAAAGAAAATGCAAATGGTTTAAAGACACCAATTAAAAGATAAAGACTGTCAAAGTGGATAAAAAGTTTGAGTGTTACTGGGAATAGTGAAAGACAGAATGAAGGACTGATTCATTTTATGCTTAGATCTTTGTGTACCATTTAGTTTATATAACCATCTCAGTGAACTACAAGGATACACACACACACACACACACACACACGAGACCCAATTTGTATACAAGAAATATACTTTAAATATAAAGATCAGATATATTCAAAGTAAGGGATGGAGAAAAATATGCCATGGTAGCATAGTGCCTAAGGCGTTTGACTGCTAACCAGAAGGCTGGCGGTTCAAACCCACCAGCCACTCCTCGGAAGGAAGGTTGGGCAATCCTACTTCCGTAGTGATATTGCCTCGGAAACCCAAGGAGGGGTCGCTATGAGTTGGGGCCGACTCGACGGCACATAACAACAACAATATTAATCCAAAGAAAGATGAAGTAGCTCTATAAATTTCAGACAAAACAGACTTCAGAAGGAAATGCTTTAATCACTTCCTATTTACCCCATTAGTGAGAAAGGGATTTCCACTGTAGAGTTATGAGGATGGCTGTACACAAGACATCAGACAGAGATCCATAGCAGTGTATTAATCACATACATTCATAGCCCAGGGGAAAAGGACACTGTATGCCATGCAAGGCCAGATAGGTTCTGTACTTTGGAACAGAGTGAACAAACAAGGGGTGTAGAGAAAGGATTTGTGATATCGAGAGGGTAGGGTGCCCCCTAGAACACTCAGGAGGACGTAATTGCCTTGTTTGAATAATTCTAGGGATTGAGAAAGAACTGAAACCTGATCCTCAGGTGTAAATAAGAACTACTCCTGGTTCCAGGAGCCCTAGTGTCACAGTGGTTAAATGCTCACTTGCTGACCAAAAGATCTGAAGTTTGAGCCAACCAGCTGCTTAATGGGGGAAAGCTTCTGTAAAGATTACATCCTCGGAAACCCTATTGGTCAGTTCTAATCTGACTTGTAGTGTCACTATGAGCTAGAATTGACTTGATGGCAATATGCTGGGTATTTTGCTCCTATACCTGAGATAAAAAGAGTTCTCTGGCTAGGAGTAGCACAGTTGGGAGAAAAACTTGTGGCTAAGCCATTAAAGGCCCTCTCAAGTTTACATGATGTGGAGGCATCATATAATATTGAGCCTTAATTTTAAGCCTTAGTCCACAAGAACATTAGCAGGGACAAAGAGAACATTGCATAATAACAGAAGTGGTCAAGTCTCTAAGAAGACATAACAATCATAAATGTATATGCACCTAATAATAGGGCATTAAAATACTGATAGACTGAAAGGAGAAATAGACAAATCCACTCTTATAGTTGAGGACTTCAACAGTCCTCTGTCAATAATTGATAAACTAAACTGAAAAAAAAAAAAAAAGAAAAAGAAAACTGCCCTTGAGTCGATTTTGACTCATAGCAACTTTATAGGACAGAGTAGAACTGCTCGATAGAGTTTTCAAGAAAGCAGACTGCCTCATCTTTCTCCAGCATAATGACTGGTGGATTTGAACTGCCAAACTTTTGGTTAGCAGGCCAGTGTTTTAACCATTGCACCACCAGAACTCCTAATAAAGCAATAAATAAAGCAAAATTGATAGGCTAATGGGCATTAAATTAGTAAGGGTATAGGTGACCTGAACAGAGTATTTATTCATCTTGATCTAATTGATATTTGTAGACTACTCCATCCATTTATATTAGTCTCTGAAAAAAGAATGAACTATAAAGATAGTTAACAGATCAGTGTTCACCAAGAATTCAGTGATGGGAGGAGTATTTTTTAGACAAGTGAAACTATTCTGTATGTTAAGGTAATGGTGGATACCTAACATTCCACATTTGTCAAAACACATAGAAATTTACAAACAAAGAGTGAAGCTTAATGTGTGAAATAAAAAAAAAAAAAAAAAAAACACTAAGGGTTTGGAGAGCCAAAGATGGAATGCAACCTGTGATAAAGTATTTAACTTTATTACAAATACATGAAATAACCTTACTACATGGTGTGTATGAAAAAGGTGCTGACCTAAGAAATGAGTGGAGGCTGTAAGACTGAAGGGAAAAGGTATTGTACATAAGCACAATATGTAGTTGATAAAGCTACTTCCGCAGGGAGTTGTTGTTTTTGTTGGATGCTGTTAAATATGGATAAACAATTCTGAAACTATTAAACTCATTTTCCAGAATACAGCAATTAAGGAAATTGATGATAGATATTGAAAGCCACATTTTGCACTGTCATAGGAGCTCTGGTAGTGTAGTGCCTAAGGCATTTAACTGCTAACCAGAAGGCTGGAGGTTCAAACCCACCAGCCACTCTTCGGAAGGAAGATAGGGCAATCTACTTCCGTAGTGATACTGCCTCGGAAACCCAAGGAGGTGTCGTTATGAGTCTGGGCCAACTCGATGGCACATAACAACAATAACAACAGTACAGATTCTAGAGAAGCAAGAGAAGGGTAGAATTATCTCTGTGGTAATGGATTACCACCGGGGACCTTGATATGACCTTGTGTTCAGCTTTATGGAAACCCAAATCAAACTCACTACCATGAGCCAATTTCGACTCATGGAGACCCCACTGGATTTGTGAGGTTGTAAATCTTTACGGAGGTAGATTGACCTATCTTCCTTCTGCAGAGCAGCTGGTGAGTTTGAACCACTGACCTTCTGGTTAGCAGCCAAACACCCTATCCACTATGCCACCAGAGCTCATTGAGCTCCCTCAGCTTTATATAGACAACAGTAAATATGTATATAAATATTCATAGATGTGTATAGATACAGGTTAGTCTATACACATATAATCCTTATCTTGTCATTGTAGGGCACAGAAGCAATGACATCACAGTAGCAACCAGTATATCTACCACCCAAATCTTGGTTTTGAACTGCATTATCCCATAAAAGGAATCAGAGCTTCTTGGAAAAATGACTGGTCCTAGTACTGGGACAGGGAATATACAAGATGAGTCCAGAGCATCTTCTAGTGCTAGAAAGTAAGGAAGTACACACACACATACACACACATTCAATAATGGTGGTATATTAAAATGGCCCTAGACGATGGCCTCGGGCCTAAGGCAGTCACCCACTAGTGTTTAAAGTAACATCTTAGCTCTTTAACATTTTAAAGAAAGAAAACTTTTGCAGCTGATTTCCCAATGCAATACATCTTTTGATTTCTTGACCGTTGTTTCCATGGATGTTGATTGTGGATCTAAGCAAAATTAAATCCTTGACAAGTACAATCTCTTCCTCATTTATCATGATATTGCTTATTGGTCCAGTTGTGAGGATTTTTGTTGTCTTTCTGTGAAAATGTAAACCATATTGAAGGCTGTAGTCTCTGATCTTCATCAGTAAGTGCTTTAAGTCTTCCTAACTTTCAACAGATGTGTCATTTGCATATCACAGATTGTTAATAAGCTTTCTCCCACCCTAATGCCACATTCTTCTTCATATAGTCCAGTTTCTCAGATAATTTGCTCAGCATACTGCTTGAGAAAGTAAGGTGGAAGGATACAACCCTGACGGATATCATTACTGATTTTAAACCATCCAGTATCTCCTGCTTTGTTTGAATGACTGTCTTTTGGTCTATGTACTACCCACACAGTCAAATGATTTTGCATAGTTAATAAAATAGAGTAAAATTCATTTTGGTATTCTTTGCTTTCAGCTAAGATCTATCAGACATCAGCAATGATATCCTTCATTTCATGTTCTGTTCTGAATCTGGCTTGAGTTTCTGAAATTTCCCTGTGAATATACTGCTGCAACTGCTTTTGAATTATCTTCAGCAAAATTTTACTTGAGTGTGATATTAGTGATATTGTTCAATAATTTCCATATTCTGCTGGATCACCTTTCCATGGAACGGAAACTAATATGGATCTCTTCCAGTCAGTATATTCACTGTTTATATTGTTCAAAAAAATATGTGCAGTGAATATGCGATTGGTTTTGCAAAATTCTATCATGAGATCTCTGGCTCATTTGTATCACCAAAGCCATATTTCCCAACTACTAGTGATTCTTCTTTGTTTATATTCCAATCACCAGTTATAATCAATACATTTTGATTGGATGTTTGCTCAATTTCTTCATCTATGACTTTGGTGATTGATGTATAAATTTGAATAATAGTCATGGTAATTTTCCTTCCTTTTAGGCATATGGATATTATCCTATCACTGGCATCATAGTACTTTAGGATAGAGCTTGAAATGTTTTTTTGAAGAGTGTGATGCTATTTTTTTATTTGCCATTCCCAGCATAGTAGACCATATTATAATTGTCTGATTCAAAATGGCAAATACCAGTCCATTTCAGCTCACTAATGTCTAGGATATAGATCTTTATGTGCTCCATTTCATTTTTGACAAGTTCCAATTTTCCTAGACTCATTCATTGTACATTCCATATTCTGATTATTAACGGATATTTGAGACTATTTTTTTTTCTTATTTTGAATCTTGTTACAACAGCAAATGAAGGTCCAGAAAGCTTTACTCCATCTATGTCATTAATGCCACTTCTACTTTGAGAAGGAAGTTCTTCCTTAGTCATATTTTGAGTGCCTTCTAAGCTGAGGGGCTCATCTTCTGACAGTATATCAGCGAGTGTTTCACTATTATTCATAAGGTTTTCAGTGGCAAAATTTTCCAAAAGTGGACTTGGCCATGTCCTTCTTTCAAGTCTGTCTTAGTCTGGAAGTTCTGCTGAAACCTGTCCACCATGGCTGACCTTGTTGGTATACAAAATATTATTGGCATAGCTTCCAGGTTCAGAGCAACATGCATGCAACCACAGTATGACAGACAAATTGAGAGACTGACAGATGAGTGGTACTGGATTTATCTGAATTATTTCCCTTGCCCTACTGTCCTTACAGTTCCTCCCAGTCCTAGTGCCCATTAGTCTGGACCTCAATGAGATTCAACAGCATTCTCTCATAGCACCACAGTCTCCCTTCACTCCCTCCTAATTTCATGACCTAAACACACTCATGGCAAGTCTACATTGCCATAGAAATGGGGCTAAATGTTCCTCAGATTAGCTCTCTTTCTGTGTTACCTGCTTGGGTGTTGTCCAGCCCTTTCCCAAAATGGCTGTGATGAGCAAGTGCTCTAGATGTTAGTAGGTAGGTTCTCCCAGCTTCTGTACTCTCCCTACCACTCCTCTCCCTTGGTTCTGTTCTCACCCCTACTCTCCAGCTTCAGACTGCTGAAGTTGGTAAAAATCTTAATTTTCTTCTTTTGCTTTGGTGGTTTGTGCATTAAATTTGAATAACACCCGTATTAACTTGCCTTCTTCTGTAGTGATACCACCTCAGAAAATCAAGGAGAGGTCACTATGAGTCAGATCCTACTTGATGGGAGTCAGTTTAGTTGTTTTTGGTTTGCAGGTATATGTATATTATCCTATCACTGACAGCATTGTACTTCAGTATAGATCTTGAAATGTTTCTTTTTGCCAAAGAATGTGATGCCATTCCTCCTCAATTTGTCATTCTGAGCATAGTAGTCTATATGATTGTCTGATTCAAAACCGCCAATATCAGTCCATTTCAGCTCACTAGTGCCTGGGATATCAATCAGCTGTCATTTGTAATCCTCAGATCTGTTTGTGCTTGTTTTAATTTGTTTAGTAGGTTAGTGTATACGGGAGTAAAGGGGAACCTCTAATCATATCTTCATTTTGCTTCTCCTTCCCTGTAATATCTGTCTTAACTTTGAATAAAAACGAAATGAAACCAAATTCATTGCCATCTAGTCAATTTCAACTTATAGTGATCCCATTGGGCTATAAATCTTTATGGAAGCAGACAGCCTCATCTTTCTTCTTCAGAGCGGCTTGAACCACTGATCTGTCGATTAGTAGCCAGATGTATTAACCACTATACCACAAGAGCTCCTTTAATGGTGAATAGGACACCATTAATTTGTATAATTTTTGTTTTCATAATATTTGGCTCAAAGTACTAACCAAATATATCTCAGCATATATAAATATGATGCCCAGAAAGTAGTCAGAAAGTCATGTTTTTAGTTTTGACATTTATTTTATTCAATTTATTCTTTTTCTTTTGTTTCCTAACAATATATTCTCTCCATATTTTGTGAACTTGAGATTGCTGTTATGAGCAGGCAAGGAAAAAAGAAAGCATGTTCTTCTCAAGGACAGAGTCAAGATACCAGAGGGAAAATCAACCAGAGAAAGAACAACCATCTGTTCTGTTCCCAACCCAAATGTAAAAGCATGTTAACTCACAGGAAAGGACATGAACAAAAAGTTATGAAAACTAAATAACAGGTTCAATTTCAAGAAATAGTTACACTATTCTTTCATCTATTTTTTCCTATTGCTATTTCAGGAAAGTAGTTTATTTAAATAAACTCATACGTCCTTCATATTTCATCATTACAACAGACATGTAGAAAGACATTTGTGGGCTGTGTGTGGGGAAGATTCGAGTGAAAAGAAAAGGCATTATCTGCATGGGTAAACCACAGTGAAAATAACAACTATGACAATCAGTGTCTAATGTTTGTATCACATGATACTAGTAGGGTTTTAGATTGCATAATTCCTTGGTCAGCACATTAAAACTCATAGGAAAGATTTCCATATTTTATTAAAAGTGTATTGTGATGGCTGTACTTATTATCAAGATTATGCCCCTGTGTTATAGAATTGAATTTTGTGACAATTGCTAGATTATATGTTATTTCTATAGGACAACAAGGACCTATTTGAAAAGTGAACATATTAGTAAGTTAATTAATTTCCTGACCCAATTGACACCAAAACACTCATTACTTTCTTTAACTGATTCTGTAAATATTTTGTTGCTTAATCTGGGTGCTGTTACCTGCTTGCATTCAACATGTGAAAATTTATTAAGCTGGATATTTATGTCACACATACTTGCCTATACATATTATTATATTTCAATAGAGAAAATAATGTAAAAACAAATAAAAGTAAAGGTTTTTGCTAAAATTTGGGCAAAAATATAATTGTTTAAATATTTTAGTGGAACATAATTTATTTAAGTAACCAAAGGATTTCGATCTAATATCATCTTGTGTCTCTTCTTTTTCATCCTTAATATTTCAATAATTTCACAGCTGTGGAACATTTAGGTTGTTATAGCTGAATATGACAAAGAAACAGGAGTATTTAAGCTGATATGAAGTACATTTCAAACTAGACATTAAGGTACGTTAACTATTACATGTTTCTATAAGTTGCAGTGTTAAATATTATAAAAATATTCTTAATTAAACAAATTACATTTAGAATGATTAAGATTTATCTCAAAACTTGTTAACTTTAACAAGTTTTAATTCTAAAAATTATAAAAAGCTAGTGATGGTGAAGTAATTGTAGTCTGGAACAGATACAGTTGCCATGAGTCAGAGTTGACTAGAGGTCAACTAAAAATAGCAATGACAGAGTAATGATTATAAAGGAAGATTTTACTTTTTGCAGAGATACCAAAGATATAAACATATGTTCCTTTGAATGTATTTTTTTTCTTTACCAAATATTTTGACAAATATAAAAAATGGATTTTTAAAAAAGTGTTTTAAGAATTCTTAAGAGAAACTATAAAAGGAAAAGATAGCCCTTGAGAAAATTTGACTTCTCCGCTGAAGAGCTATATAAAAATGAGTGTTTTGTGATTAAGTAGCTTTCTTTATACCAACATTAACAGTTTCCTGTGTCCAGGTACTTTTGGAAGTGACATAAATTTTCTATGTTCATTGACTGATTTCTTGATATGTTTATTAATTTCATATGTAGTATATATGCCCATACTCAAACTATTAATAGTGTCTTACCCTGGTTTCCCAGAAACAGATTCTGATATGAAGAGCTGTATAAATTCAATGTATTAGAAAGTATTCTTACTCAAACAATTTCTTTCAGAAGAGTCAGCACAAGACTGGTCCTTATGAGGTGTTACTAAGTTGTTCCAAATATCCATCTTCTCCACATTGATGTACTCTATGATCAACTCATCCTCCTCCCCTTCATACTTTCCCTCTGATCTTAGGGTTCTATATTTCACATCTTACAGAACTCAAACTGCCAAGGAAATGGCTTACATAGTAATGGAGACAGGCAAGTCTCAAAGCCATGGAACAGGCGTCTGTCTGGAAGATTTTCCTTTCTTACATGGTTGCAGAGGCTGACAAGCCCAAATCACCAGGTCAAGCGACTGGCTGTGGTCTCAAGTCCAGGGGTGAGATATTGCCAAACCAAAATGTAGGATGCAGAGCAAGAGAGTGAACTTTGCCAGAAAATTCATATGTATATCCTCAAGAAAACTGAGGGTGGTGATTTGAGTCACACCCTCCAGCAACGTGGGGCTCAAGATATATCCCACCTTAATCTTGCCTCATCAATGTAACAGGCAATTCATCCCAAAATGGGGCTATATGCACAGGCATAAACAAACAAACAAACAAACAAACAAACAAACAAAAAAACAAACTCACTGCCATTGAGTCGATTTTGACTCATAGCCAAGCCCATTGCATTTCTGAGGCCATAAATCTTTATGGAAGTAGATGGCCCCATCTTCCTTCCATGGAGCAGATGGTGGATTTGAACCTGCCAACCTTCTGGTTAGCAGTCAAATGTCTTAGGAATTATGACACGAGAGCTCCAGCACAGGCATAGAGAGTAGGATTTACAATACATCACAAAATGGAAGACTATGACTAGAAGGGCCTTGTTAAGTAATTATTGCATTGCAGTTCCTGGGGTGGAGGAGAACAGATAGGATAGTGGGAAAATGGGTCAAGGAAGACAGAGGAGCAAGTAAGTTTGTGATACCAAGTAAAGTCCCACAGTGGGTCACTTGAGCTCAATCTGGCAAAAGCTCTGGAGAAAGTATAAGTATCCCCTCAGAGTAGCTTTGATCAAAGAAAAAACACTGAAGCATTTAAATTTCCAAGTCCCAAACCCTTACTTAATGGCTGACACCAAAGGGACATACCTGCTTCAGCACTCTGGTTCCGTGTGTGTGCAGGCACAGCAGTGTATAGAAAATTTCTATAAGAAATTTTGAGCAGGCATTAAAAGGGTAAAGACATGAGAGAGTAATAAGAATATGCAATCAATGAATATAGGAATGTAAGAATTAAGGGAAAACAGCATTCAAAACAATAAAGGAAATATATGAGAACAAGCTACTAAATAGAGGTTAGATATAATGAGGTGGGATGTGAAGGTAATCAAAATGAAATCAAGGAAATAAAAAGCTAACATTTTGGATGATTTGGGAGCAGAATTAAACATTTGAAGTAGTTGCCATAGTCTTTAATGAAGTAAAGAGTTCACCTAAATGATGGATAATAACGACAGAGAGGGATGGAATAGTATAACCAGATGCCGTGAACCTCACAGAAATAACAGGCTTTGCACTAGGGAAAAAGAGCTTGCTTCAGTTAGGTTTTGAAGTGTAAGGGAAGATGCATGGGGTCTTGTTGCAAGTTATTATCACACATGCAATATTATCATGCATAATATTCTATGAGGAACTCTGGTAGCATAGTGCCTAAGGCATTTGACTGCTAACCAGAAGGCTGGCAGTTCAAACCCACCAGTCACTCCTTGGAAGGAAGATTGGGCAATCTACTTCCATAGTGATACTGCCTCAGAAGCCCAAGGAGGGGTTGCTATGAATCGGGTCTGATTTGATGGCACATAACACAGTATTCCTTGATAATATGAATCGGGTCTGACTTGATGGCACATAACACAGTATTCCTTGATAATATGGAGGAAGAAGGGACAGAGGAGAACACACCTCCGGAAGGAATATGCGTCTGAGAGACGCTGAGTTGTATTTGAGGTGAAGACCAAGGATTGGTGACACGATTGGAATGAATTGTTTGGGGATTTTAAATGAAATCCTTAAGTGGTAAATTAGTGTGTTTATTTATGTGTGAAGGGGGAGTGAGAGGAAGATTGGGCGAGAGGAGTAGAAAAAAGAATTGAAGAGGCAGGAGTCATACTATAATATTACTCTTTCCCTCAGATCTTAAACCAAAGAATCAAGATTAAAACAACATTAATGGAAATGATGGTAGTATGCATCTTGATTTTTACTTTCTATAAATTAATGTATTTAAAAATATTTATGTTGGACAGTTTATATAGCTAATCTCATATGTTGCAATATTTTATATATTGTCAAATTTGGAGGAGTTGGTGATATTTTTGTTGGATGGGAATAAGATAACGGGTCCTTAAGTAAGAAAATAGGAGAGGACTTTCATGAGTCTGTGTGAAGACTGACAGACTATACTGAACTAAATATTACTGCTTGGGTTAAAAACTGCTTTGATGCAGCTAGGATTTTTGTGAAAATTGCTTACTATTTCTCCATGAGATGGAATTTGAGCCTTATTCAGAAAAGACTTCTCTTTGTAGTTAGTCTGAAGTACCCTTAACAGTAAAAGAGAACATTTATGATTTATGATTAAAATAAAATAAAATAAAATCAAGGTTGGTAAAATCATCAAAAAGCCAAACAGATGTTAGTCAGCAGAGGAACCCTGAAGTTTATGCTAATAATTTAGTCTACTTCCTGATAGCAATTCCCAACGGAATATTCAACTTATCTATGAAATCTGACTTTCATTAATGTAAATCTTTTTTTTTTTCTCTCATTTAGTATTTTCCCTCATTCATTTACTAATACAAAACACACTTACTGTGCCCTTGACTTGTGCCAGTGCTAGATAGTAGCTCTTACAAAAGTAAATAAGTAGCACACAGTCCTACCTCTCACCCCACACAGTTCAATTAGGCTACCTTCAGTGAGATAGACAATGATGATAAAAAATCACATTCTTAAATGAATAGGAGAATAAAAATTTGAAACATAATTAAGATAGTCAAAGATTCAAAATATATATATTTTTTTTATGTTGTAATTTATTTTTGTGCTTTGGGTGCAAATCTACAGAGCAGAGTTTGTTTTACATTCAAAATTTAGTGTACATTTGGTTTCATTCCCCAATTACCATCCCCACCCCTAATCCATTCTCCTCCCCTCCCTGCCCAGTACCACCTCCCCCATGCCCCTCTTCTATGTCCTGCATTTCCTCCCTGAAAATGTTGCCCTTCTAGTGCCCTGTGGTCGATTGCTCTGAGGTATGCATCTCCATAGAGTATGTGGGTGCGTCACGCTGGGTTAAGTGGTCCACATGTATGTCTTGTTTACTCTTGGGTTGAGAGCCAGCCCCTGGGAGTGAGTTTTATTCCAGGCCCGAATTGTATCCCAAGGCCATAGTATTGGGGGTCTCACCAGACTCCATCCAACCAGTAATTCTGGTCATTATTGTGTTTTTGGATTTTGTTCCATGTTTTTCCTCCCACTCTATCCAGGGTCTCCAATTTTGATCCTTTCCTGAGTGGTTGGCATTGGTAGTCAGGCACCATCTAGTTTTTCTCATCTCAAGGTCCATAACATCCTAGGGCTGATCGCTTCCAAATGCCCTTGGTGTTTTGCACTCTTCTTCACTTCCAAAGAAGGAGACCATTAGCTGGATCTTAGATGGCTTTTAAGACCACAGTCACTACTCAACAAAGTAGGTTGTGGAACAAGATTTTTATGTACTGTGTTATGCTAGTTGATATGCCCCGATACTATGGTCCTGAGTCGGTAAATCTGTTGGATTGCTCTCCCACAGTGTCTGGCTGTCTGTGAAGTATTGTTCTATGTCTGTCTTCCGTTGTTTGTGTAAGGATTATGGGTATTTTGTATCACTGGTATCTGTGCAAGATTAGCCTCAGCTGAATCAATCCTTGGTCTAAAGTATAATCCTGTTCACTGACCCCCATCTCATCGTCTCAGATGTTTATGTGTTATCTGTAGCCTGTTGTTTGGTGTTAATAGTAGTTAATGGTAATTAATGGTAGTTAATGCAGTATTGCAGATATACTGATATCAGCCTCTGTCATCTATCTCTTATGTGCACAATTTGGTGTCCTCCCTTTCCCCAATGTTATCATTGTGGTCACAGACTCTTTCCATACCAACTGTCCCCTTGCCCATCTAAGCATGTGGCCCCCAACTAGCCTGACATTATTCCCTCTCCTTCCCTCCCCACCCTGGTAATCTACAAAGTGAGTTTCTTTCTTTAAGAAAACCATTCCTTATCTTTTTACAGTAATGGGCTCATACAATATTTGTCTTTTTGTAACTGAATTATTTCACTCAGCAAATGTCCTCCAGGCTCATCCATGTTGTGAGATGATTTGCATATCCTTCATTGTTCTTTAATGTAGCATAGTATTCCATTGTATGAATTACCATAATTTGGTTATTCATTCATCTGTTGATGGGCAGTTAGGTTGTTTCCATCTCTTTGCTGTAGTGAATTGTGCTGTGATGAACACAGGTGTGAATATGTCTGTTTGTGTTCTGCCTTTCACTTCTTTAGGAACTATTCCTAGTAATGGAATTGCTGGGTCAAATGGTATTTCTATTTTCATTTTTTTAAGGAATTGCCATACTGTTTGCCACAATGGTTATACCATATACCATCCCACCAGCCATGTATAAGAGTTCCAATTTCTCCACAATCTTGCCAGCATTTGTTATTTTCTGTCCTGTTGAACGTTGCTATTATTGCTGGGATGAGGTGATAGCTCATTGTTGTTCTGATTTGCATCTCTCTAATGGTTAAAGATTGCAAGCAATTCCTCATGTGTTTGTTGGCCGCCAGCATATTGTCTCTAGTGAAGTGTCTGTTCATGTCTCTTGCCCATTTTTGAATTAGATTGTTTGTCTTTTTGGTGTTAAGGTGTTGAAGTTTTCTATAGATTTTGGAGATAAGTCCTTTGTCAGACATTCATTGGCAAATATTTTTTCCCAATCTGTAAGTTCTCTTTTTATCCTTTTGATGAAGTCTTTCAATGCATATAAGATTTTAATTTTTAAAATGTCCTAGTCATTTAGCTTCTCTTCTATGTCCTGTGCATTATGGGTTATGTTTGATAGTCTATTTATGCCATAAATTGGGGCTTCTAGATTTGCCCCTGTTTTATCACTGATGAATTTTATAGTTTTTGGCTTTACATTTAAGTCTTTGATCCAACTTGAGTTTGTTTTTTGTGTATGAGGTGAGTAATGGGTCTTGTTTCGTTTTTCTCCAAGTGGATATCCAATTTTGCTAGCACTATTTGTTAGAGACTATCTCTTCTCCCTTTAATGGGTTTTGGTCCTTTGTCAAAGATCAGCTGTCCATAGATGGATAGATCTATTTCTGGGTTTTTCATTCTGTTCCATTGATCCATCTGTGTATCATTGTAGCAATACCACACTGCTTTGACTACTGTGGCTGAATAGTAGGTTTTAAGATCCAAGAGTATGAGACATCCCACTTTGTTCTTCTTCTTCAGTAGTGCTCTGCTTATCTGAGGTCTCTTTCCTTTCCATATGAAGTTAGTAATTGATTTTTCCATGTCCTTAAAAATATTTGTTGATATCTGGATAGAGATTGCATTGAATGTATAGATTGCTTTAGGTAGTATTGACATTTTCACAATATTCAGTCCACCTATCCATGAACAAGGCAGATTCTTCCATTTATGTAGACTACTTGTTGCCTCCTGTAGTAGTGTTTTATAGTTTTCTTTGTAGGGATCTTTTGTGTCTCTGGTAAGATTTATTCCTAGATATTTTATCTTTTTAGTAGCTATTGTAAATGCTATTGTTTACCTTATTTCCTTTTCAGAGGTCTCTTTGTTGATGTAGAGGAATCCAACTGATTTTTGTATGTTGACCTTTTCTCCTGCCACATTGCTGAGCATATCTATTAGTTCCAGTAGTTTTTTTTTTTTTTTTATTGAGTCCCTTGGGTTGTCTATGTACAAGATCATATCATCCTCAAGTAGAGATAGCTTTACTTCCTCTTTGCCAATTAGGGTACCTTTTATTTCACTTTCTTCCTTTATTGTCTTGGCTAGGACTTCAATACAATGTTAAATAGGAGTGGTGATAGAGGGCATCCTTGTCTGGTTCCCGTTCATAAGGGGAGTGCTTTGAATCTTTCTCCTTTAATAATAATATTGGCAATTGGCTTTGCATATATGCCCTTTATTAAGTTGAGGAATTTCCCTTCTATCCCTATTTTGCTGAGAGTTCTGAACAGGAATGGGTGCTGTATTTTATCAAATGCCTTTTCTGTGTGGTTTGTTACAATGATATGGTTCTTTTCTTTAGATTACATTGATTATTTTTTCTGATGTTGAACCAAACTTCTATACCAGATATGAATTCCACTTGGTCAGGATGTATTATTTTTTTTTTAATATGTTGTTGGATTCTGTTGGCTAGGATTTTGTTGAAGATTTTGGCATCTATGTTCTTGAGGAATGTTGGTCTATAGTTTTCCTTTTTAGTGGGGTCTATCCCTGGTTGTAGTATTAGTGTTATACTTGCTTCATAAATGAGTTTGGGAATATCCATCTTTTTCTATGTTCTGAAATAGCTTGAGTAGTGTAGGTGTCAACTCTTCACTGAATATTTTGGTAAAATTTTCCAGTGAAGCCATCAGGGCCAGGACTTTTTCTTGTGGAAAGATTTTTTTTTTTGTTTTTTGTTAATGATCTTTTCAATTTCTTCCTTTCTTTGTTATAGGTCTGGTCAAGTATCTATCTCTGAGTGGGATAGTTTAGGTAAGTCTTGTGATTCCAGAAACTTGTCCATCTCTTATAGGTTCTCAAATCTGTCAGAATACAGTTTTTCATGATATTCTGTCAGTATCTTTTTCATTTCAGTTGGTTCTGTTGTGATGACATCCTTTTTGTTTACCATTCTTGTAATTTATATCTTCTATCTTTTCTTTTGTTAGATTTGCCAATGGTTTGTTGATTTTGCTAATCTATGCCAAGAATCAGCTTTTTGTTTTGTTGATTTTCTTTATGACTTTTTTGTTTTGTTTCATTTATTTCTGCTCTGATCTTTATTATTTCTTTCTAAATACTGTAGGATATTTTTGTTGTTCTTTTTCTAATTGTTGGAGTTGTTGAGTTAGAGTGTTGATTTTTATTTTTCCTCTTTTTTGATGTATGCATTTACTGCTATAAACTGACCCCTGAGTACTGCTTTTGCTGTGTCCCATAGGTTTGAGTAAGATGTATTTTCATTCTCATGTGTTTCTAGGAATATTTTTGTTTCAGTTTTTATTTGTTCTATTACCTAGTAGTTTTTGGGCAGTGTATTGTTCAACTTCCACATTTGATGTTTTTTCTTTGGTTTTCCTATTATTGATTTCGAATTTTATAGCATTGTGGTCCTAGAAGATGCTTTGTAATATTTCAATGTTTTTTAATTTATTGAGGCTTGTTTCATGTCCTAACATGAGATCTATTCTGGGAAATGATCCATGTGCACTGGAGAAGACTGTGAATTGTGGTTTTGTTGGGTGGAGTGTTTTGTATATGTCTATGAGATTGAATTGGTTGATTGTATTGTTGAGTTCTGTGTCTTTATTGAGTTTTTTTATGGTTGATCTGTCCCTCCTTGAAAGTTGTGTGTTAAGTCTCCTATTACTATTGTTGTTGTTGTTGTTGTTAAGTGCAGTCAAGTCGTTTCCGACTCATAGCGACCCCATGCACAGCAAAATGAAACACTGCCCAATCCCGCGCCAGCCCCACAATCCCTGCTATACTTGAGCCTTCATCGCAGCCACGTATCAATCCACCTCGTTGAAGGCCTCCGCCTCTTATGTCGACCCTCCACCCTACCAAGCATGACATCCTTCTCCAGGGAATGGTCCCTTCTGACAACATGACCAAAATAGGTGAGACGA
>NW_006921659.1:11281281-11295856 GCF_000298275.1 Orycteropus afer afer
CCTAAACGGACTATTCCTAAAGGTGTGCGGTAATGTACCAAACAGTGTTTCTTTGCTATTCATAAGGTTTTCCCTGGCCAATTCTTTCAGAAGTGGATGGCCTCTTCCTTCTTCCTAGTCTGTCTCAGTCTATAAGCTGGGCTGTTACATGTGCACCAGGTGCATCTCGCTGGGTTTTAAACATCAGAGGCTCAGCCTCAAAACTCATGTCTACATGTCACCACAGTAGGGCAAACCGACAGACAAGTTTGTCCTGCTGTTGGAGACCTCTTGTATCACCCCCACCTGGGTCCCTATGGCTGACTGTACCTCTGTCTGGCTTCCTGGCTTTTAATCTCCTTTCTCCTGCTCTTCTGCCCTGCTTCTTTGGGCATCCCTGAGTTGTCTCTCCTCACCAGTATCCCTGGGGCTGACTCTATTACTATTGTAAAGTTGTCTATTTGTCTATTTTCCCTTTCAATTCAATCAATATTTGCTTCACATATTTTGGAGCACGTTCATTGGGTGCATAGATATTTATTATCATAATGTCTTCTTGATCAATTGACCCTTTCAGCATCATACTGTGACCTTTTTTGTCTCTTATGTTGTTTTTCACCTTAAAGTCTATTTTACCAGAAATTAATATTGCCACTTCTGCTCTTTTTTGGTTACCATTGGTTGGTTATATTTCTCTCCACCCCTAACTCTTAATTTGTTTTTATTTTTGTGTCTAAGTTGGGTCTCTTATAAGTAACATATCAATGGATCTTTTTTCTTATCCAGTCTGTCACTCTTTTTTCTCTTGATTGGTGCATTTAGTCCATTCACATTGAATATAATTAGTAATTGGTATGCATTGATTGCTGTCATTTTATTATTTATTTATTTATTTTTGTCATGTTATTGGAGTTTCCTTGTTCCATATACTTTTCTGTGCTGAGTTCATTTTATTGTCAAGTGTTTCCTCTCTTTTCTTCTTTATTGTTGGTTTTGTGCTTACTAAACCCCTATGTTTTCCTTCTTTCTGGGTTTGCTTAGAGGGATTGTTAATTTTCTCTGTGGTTACTTGGGAGTGAATTTTTGTCTCTGCATTTTTGAACAGTCTGTTCTATGAAGACATTGTCCTGTTTCCCTCTCCATTTGGAAATTTTGTACCTAGAAGTTTTATTGCCTCTATTTAGTTAGTTCCTGTTGTCATGTACAGATTGACTTCCTTGTTTTTTAGTGTGCAGTATTATGGTTTATTTTGAAAGTCTTTTTCTGATTTGGTGTTAGTGTTGATGTCATGTGTCCTGATTTTGTTGTTCTCTGTTGTGGGTTCTCTATTGGAAGGACTTCCTTAAGCATTTCTTATAAGGTTGGTATGGTTTTCACAAAATCCCTTAATTTCTGTTTGCCTGAGAATGCCTTGACTTCACCCTCATATTTGATGGACAGTCTGGCTGGATATAGAATTCTGAGTTGGAAGTTTTTTTTTTTTTCCTTCAGTGTTTTATATATGCCATCCCATTGCCTTCTTGTCTGCATGGTTTCTGCTGAGTAATCAGAACTCAGCCTAACTGTTTGTTTATTATAAGCAATATTTCTTTTGCCCCAGGCAGCTCACAAGATTCTTTTTTTTTTTTGTCTTTGTTTTGGAGAGCTTGATTATGATATGTCTCAGTGTTTTTCTCTTGGGATCTATCCTGTATAGGGTTCTTAGAGTTTCTTGGACAAATATCTTTTCTTCTTTCATGATATAGGGGACATTTTCTGTTGGTAACTCTTCTACAATTTTCTCAGGGTTTTTTTTTTTTTTGCCTCTTCTTGTTTTGGAATTCCAATTAGGCATATGTTGTTTCTTTTCATGTTGTCTCATGTAACTCTTAGGTTCTCTTAATTTCTCTTAAATCTTTGTTCTGATTTTTCTGCATACAGTCTAGTGTCAAGAGATTTATCTTGTAGTTGGGAAATGAGTTCTTCAGCCAGTTCTAGCCTATTTCTTTTTTGTGCTTCCACTGCATTGTGTAATTCTGTAATTTTGGTATTCATCTTATTGTTTTCTAACTGCTGTTTTTGTATGAGTGCTGATTGTGTGTTAATCTTGTTATTTTGTTCTTGAATGGTTTTCTTGAGTTCTTCCAGGGTACTGTCTGAGTTCTCCTGCTGTTTGGGGTTTCCTTGAGCTCTTGTAGAGTTCTATAAACATACCTTCTAAATTCCTTCTCTGATAATTCTACTGCCTCTTCTTCTATGTTTAATGAGACTTTTGTTTGGGATTTTATTTATATTGCCTTATCCTGTTTGTTGTTGTTTTGTTTGATTTGAGGTTGCCTGTTGTTTCCTAGACATTTTGATGTTGTCTTTACCTGTTAGTTATATATTGATTTGTTTTGTCTTGATTTTATGATTAAATATTTTTGCAAAGGTGGAGCTGGTGTATTTTATTTATTTATTTATTTTTGGTTATTAATTCAGGTGTGCTGGGTTGCTCTGCAGTTTTCTTTGTGGTGATGGGATCATTGTGGGGAATGTGGATACAGGTCTCTGTTCATTGTGAAGGGATTTAGGATTTGAGCTGGCAACTGTTGTGGTGACTTAATGTGGTTTTTCTATTGGATGAGGCAAGGGAGAGGTGGGGAAAGGAAAAAGAAAAGAGAAAATAAATAAATAAATAAAAGCTCCAAGGTTCCAATAGCCATTCTCAGGGCTTTGAGTAGGCTGCTAATGTTGATGTTATACTGTTACTCATAGGCCATAGCTCAAGTCTGATAAAGTGCCCAGTGGTTAGGGGGCCGGTGGTTTCTGCCAGATTCAGACAGCTGCAAAAATCCCATACTTCAGGCCCCTCCTTGCCAAAAAGCTGTCCTTACCTGCACCTTGAGATTGTCCCAGGGTCCACCTACTTGTGACAAGCTTCCATCTCTGTTGCCAATTCAGTAGCATCCAGAGCCAGAAGGGTCCCTACTCCCTCCCTGTGGTCCCAAGTTTACCAATAAAAGCATGTGCTGAGGTAGATCCATGGAGGGACCACAGGTTCTCTGGTGCATTCTCTCTAGTGCCCCAAGGAACACTTGATGCTCTATCTTGCCAGCCAGTTGGTGCTCCCCAGGACAGTTTCCCCAATTTTTTATTTTTTCCAGCTGGTTGCACTGACTCTCCTTCTTTTCTACTCCTACTCCCCTCAGTTTGGTGTTCTCTGGCTTAATGAGCTGCTCAGAGCACCAGAATCCCTGCTTCACACTGCTGCACCTAGTTTTTCAGGCACTAAGATACTAGTGGGAACTAACGTGTGGGTTACAGGTAAGACACCATCTTCCTGTCTTCCAAAAATCAAGATTTTTTTTTAGTATATCAACTAATGTTGATTAGTTGAAAATGTTTGTAATATTATATAGATATGGAATTTGTTATTCATAATGCATCATTGAAATTTTAATTATTGATATGTTCCATTCTAGTCAAAACCCTAATAGGTTTAATGTTAAACTCAGACCAAAGACAAAATACATTTTCTGTATAATTAAATGATAGCATAAATTTTCTCTCTATCTCTACACAGTGCTCACATTTTACTATGTAACCACATTTTATTCCTTTGTTTTTTATTTCTATGGCTTCCTCTGTGTCATAAATCAATAAATGGTTGCATAAAAGTCCATATTTCCTGACAGATGTGATTTTTATTCTGAATAGAGAAGAGGCAAATAGTATATACCAGGGGTGTAATCACCAAAGCCAATTTAAAGGGGATTGGGAGCTTTGGTCTCCACTCTATCTGTTATTATCACATTCAAAATATGGTAGCTAACAAAATGTATACTGATGTCAAACAAGCAAATCACACCCAGAGCATTTCATTTGTTTTTATTTGCAACTGCTATCATTGTACCATACATGACATAGATACTGTTTACAAAATGAATTTTAGTCATTTTAAAATATGAATTCTGGATTTGTGACAATTGTCATAAAATGGGTAATGTGAAACATACTAAAATATATTTTTAGGAGTGACAAGCTGTGTGTCTAGCCTATATTTGCAGATTTTTTAAAACTAAAGTTGAAAGGTTCAAAGAATGTACTAATAACAAAGTCAAGTTTATACTCTATGTGCTCATATATCTTACTAGTCAATTATGAACTGAGAACTCAGACAACACAAAATAAACCTTGCTTGAACCCATGAATCTGTGTGTAGTAAACATATTTTGCTGTTTGTCTTTACTGTTCTGCAGTTCCATTTATGTTTTTAGCTCTTTGAAAGATATACTTGATTATACAGGTATATTTAAATTTATGTAAAATAAATAATCACTTTAATATTTTTTTTAAATAGCAAACTTCTACATTTTTAGCCTCTTTTTCAAAGTTAACTGCAATAATATTTGGCATGTGCAGTGCTACTAGTATCTGAAAAATAAATTCATTTACCAGAAGACTGAATTCTCTGATTGGGAAATTTGTATTGATAAGTAATTTAGGAATATTCATTCCTCTTAAGTCTGCTGTCAACTATAATCTATGAGAGCAAATCATGCTTAAATTATAATGTTCAGCAAAATGAATTAAACAAATACAAACCAGTGACCAATGAATTAAACACAATACATTTTCCATTTTCTTACTGATCTACCAAAAGCATTCATTTTTTTAACTGATTCATTACTGAAGCTGTTCCTGATTGATGTTAAAAGTAACTGTCAATCTAATGGCTGTAGAAAAGTCATAACAATTAAAGTAGTTGGAGAAATAAGACTCTCTTTTCTATATTCCATCTTTCTAGGGTGTTTTCTGGTAGCATAGTGGCTAAGGCACTTGACTGCTAACCAGAAGGCTGGCGGTTCAAACCCACCAGCCACTCCTCAGAAGGAAGGTTGGGCAATCCTACTTCCGTAGTGATACTGCCTCGGAAACCCAAGGAGGGGTCGCTATGAGTCGGGACCGACTCGATGGCACATAACAACAACAACAACAACAGGGTGTTTTCTAGGAGCTCTGGTGGCAGAGTGTGCCTAAGGCATTTGAATGCTAACCAGAATAATGGCAGTTTAAACCCTCCAGCCACTCTTCAGAAGGAAAAATTGGCAATCTACTTCCGTAGAGATTCCAACTCGGAAACTCAAAGAGGTGTCACTATGAGTCAGATTCAACTAGACAGCAGTGAGGTGTTTTTTTTTTTTTTTTTTTTTTTTTTAAGGTGTCTTTCCAAGTTGGATAAGGTTCATTGTGGAACATTTCCAGTTTTAGGTTGTGTAGAACCAATGATTCAGTTTTCCATTTTTGAGATGTTTGCAGTGATGTCTCTCCGTATCTTAGAGGTTTACACTCACATCATGATTTGACATGCATATTCTCACATTGCAAAATTATTTCTGCATAGGAGATTGTATGGACTCAAAGTCCTTTCCAACCTCAGTGTATTGTAGAGTTTCATGGTAGTATGAATATATTTTAATCTCAAGTCTGGATTTTCATATAGAGAATTGAGATAAATACTGGTTAAGTAATAGATTTAATCATTGCATAGCATGGCAATGATGAGCTCAAACATCTATTTGCCAACTATTTATATATTCATTATTTTAGTCCATCTATATATAATTAAATCATAAGCAACAAATTTTGTTTAATATTTAAATACTTTTATATTAGTTAAGCAGCAGTACATTCAAAACTGCACTTATCTCTGATATATTCTTACATAAAAGAATTTGAACTTTTGACTAGATGCCTACTAACTAATTAATGGAATTGATAACACTTTCATCGGAATGAGACTTTTTAAATGCAGAAATAGTATTTTAGTTAAGATCACTCTGCTATTTTAACAGATGGAACTCTGTCAAGATATGCCACTCTTGCCTCTTCAAAATAATCCATACTGTGTAAAGAATATAAAGCAGTTGTTAGGTCAAAATTGTGTGTCTGTTCAGCCACAGCTGTGAAGTGCTTCTGCAGAGACTGACTGGCAGCCACCTATTTGGCTTACTCTTGGAAAGTTGACATAGCTTCTGCTTTAAGATCAAAGTTTCCTCATGTGTGAATGAATGCAACACACATATCAATTTTCATTATTGGTGAAGTGTCACTTACTCCCCAGTTTTGAAGACTATATCAAACTATAATTTATAAACATAGGAAAGAACATTTCATCTATAGGCAATAAAAAGGCACTCAGAGCCTTTGGGATATGCAAGCATAGCAAATATACTGCATTTTATTTTATATTCAGAAGAATCCTATGAGATACTTTGGGATCATTACACCAATAAATAAGATAGCCAACTTCCCAAGAGTTAAAGTAATTTTGAGATATAGTTAGCTTATATTGGAGTATAGAATCCCTTCTAGATGACTGATTTTCCCATTGAGGAGAGCTTTCTAGTTTTACATATTTGTTGTAAAGTCATATAGTATAGGCTAGTTTATGGATTCAAAAGGTGTTCTTGGTAGATTTGGATACTGAGATACAAGGAGGGAAAAAAAAAAAGAGTAAGTTAGCCTAGAAGAAATTACATTTTCTTTCCTGATCATTTAAATTGACCAAAATGCACAATCAGCTACAATACGTGTAATGTTTGTGACAACATGATCTGTATGCCTTAAGAAGGTGATAAAAATGGAAATAATACAAATAGATTAGTCAGCATCATTAGAAGTCTTTTCTGGGTTCTGATGAGGTTCCATCAAGTTTTTCATGATGTGGTATTTATCATCTTATCTCATATCCATTGATGCAGTAAATTCAAACACTAATACATGATGAGCATTTGAAAGTAAACTTCAGTTGGTTGGTGAAGCTGAAGCTAGTAAAAAATATATAAATATAAAAAGCAAACCTGAAGTCAGCAAAAGAGCACAGAATGTAGCAGAAAACTTGTTCTAAGATCACAGTTAAGTAGCTGGGATCAAGGAAAGCCTAAGAGTTAAAGATACCAGTGTCACCAATCGATATCAAGGATGTTTGATATTGACCAAATTCTTGGTCTCAACCCATGGTATTATAACTTTCCTATTTAGGGCAAGGAATCCCTGGATATTACAAATGGTTAATGCATTTGACTGTTAAGCAAAATGTTGATGGTGCTAGTCCACTCAGATGTGTCTTGAAAGGAAGCCATGGTGATCTACTTCCAAAAAATCAATCATTGCAAACTTATGGTGCACACATTTACTCTGACACAGATGGCATCACCATGTGTCAGAATCAACTGGACAGCATCTGGAATTTAGGGGAAAATAAAATATCCATAGCTTGTTAGAGTTTACCAGGCAGGGTATTTGTAAAAGGAGAATTGACAGACATTGACTGAACTTTCAACCTAGAGAATCATGTCTATTTTTTAATATAACAAATATAGGATCATTTACATGAAACAATAATAAAAAAAGTTGCATATTTATACGTACACACAAATTATATATTTCTATGTCTTCCTTCTAAAGAAATAATCAAAATTATTAGCCAAGATAATATGTCTCTTATGTGGTCTAAAATTACAGTTTGTTTGTTTGGCTTTTATTTATTTGTTTAGTTGGTTTTCATCTGTTAGTTCTATTGATATTTTTGGTGTATAAACTATTCCTTTCCTAGCAATTTTTCTTCAAATTATTGTTTTAATCTTCTTAATCTCTGCTTGTGAACTTATTCAGCCTCTACTTAAAGTACGGTGTGAATCAACAGATTCTCATGGAAGTTAGATTTTCCCAATATGTTTACAGAATGGTTGCTATCTGTTTAGCTCTAATTTTTAAAAATCTATTTTTTAAGTTTTAATTTTCTCCATATTACAGCAAAATTGGAAATGGTTATATTCAATTCCTTTTTGTGGCATGTATAAATTCCTAATGAGTATAAAATGATGGTTTTAAACTGATGTTCCATTTGGAAGAAGCAAAAATGTAATAATACTTATAAACCGCTATTGTGACAATCCTTTTTAGTCATCTCATATCTGTGTGTCTGACATCACATATTATTATTGTTAGGTGCTGTCCAGTTGGTTCCAACTCATAGTGATCCTATATACAACAGAAGGAAACAGTGCTCAGTCCTGCATCATCCTCACAATCCTTGCACAATCACAAGTTTCAACCCCTATGTCAATCCATCTCATTGAGGGTCTTTGGTCTTTTTTGCTGACTCTACTTTACTAAGCATGATATTCTTCTTCAGGGAATCGTCACTTCTGATAATATGACCAAAGTAGGTGAGACAAAGTCTGGTCATTCTCTCTTCTAAGGAACAATCCAGGTGCACTTCTCCTAAGACAGATTTGTTTATTCTTCTGGTAGTCCATGGTATTTTCTGTATACTTCACTAACACCTCAATTCAAAGACATCAGTTCTTCAGTCTTTATTCATTGTCCTGCTTTCACAGGTATATGAAGCTATTGAAAATATCATAGTTTGAATTAGATTTGCCTTAGTCTTCAAAAATCACATCATTGTTCTTTAGAACTTTAAAGAGGTCTTTTGCAGCAGATTTTCCCAGTGCAATAGACTTCTGGTTCCTTGACTGCTGCTCACATGAGTGTTGACTGTGGATCCAAGTAAAATGAAATCTTTGACGACTTCAATATTTTGTCCATTTATTGTGATGTTGCTTATTGGTCTAGTGGTGAGGATTTTTGTTTTCTTTATGTTGAGGTACAATCCATACTGAAGACTGCAGCCATTGATCTTCATCAATAAGTGCTTCAAGTCATTTTCACTCTCAGCAAGCAAGGTTGTGTCATCTGCATATCACTGGTTATTAATAAGTCTCCCTCCAATCCTAATGCCAAATTCCTCTTCATGTAGTTCAGCTTCTCAGATTATTTGTTTGGTGTATAGATAGAAAAAAATATGTGAAAGGATACAACCCTGGTGCACATCCTTCCTGATTTTTAACCATTCATTATATCCTTGTTCTGTTTGAACAACAACCTCTTGGTATGTATACAGGTTCCTCATGAACACACTTAAGTGTTCTGGAATTCCCATTCTTCATAATGTTATCCATAATTTGTTAAGATCCACACAGTTGAATGCCCTTGCACAGTCAATAAAATATAGGTAAATATCTTTCTTGTATTCTTCATTTTCAGCCAAGATCCATCTGACATCAGTAATTGTATCCTTCATTCCACATCCTGCTCTGAATCCAGCTTGAATTTCTGGAAATTGTCTGTCAATATACTGCCATAACCATTTTTTAATTACCTTCAGCAAAATTTTACTTGCTTCTGATATTGATAGGAACTCTGGTGGCACAGTGCCTAAGGCATTTGACTGCTAATCAGAAGGTTGGTAGTTCAAACCTACCAGTCATTCTGTGGAAGGAAGAAGAGGCAATCTACTTTGGTAAAGATTTACCACCCTGGAAACCCAATGGGGGCCACTATGAGTCAGAATAGACATGATGACAGTGGGTTCGTTTTTGGTTTGGTGATACTGATAATAGTGTTCAATAATGCAGAGGAATGACACCACATTCATTGTAAAGTATTATTATGAAATAAGCAAAGATTTGGAATTAGACAATCAGAATGGAAAAATACACTCAGAATTTCTCAAATTGAAAGAACTGAGGAAAAAAAGCAAGCCTCCAGTTGCAATGTTGAAGGAGTTTATGGGAAAAATATTGAACTATGCAGAAGGCATCAAAAGAAGCTGAAAGGAATGCACAGTGTCACTGTACCAAAAAGAATTGAAAGACATTCAACAATTGCAGGAGGTAACATGGATCAAGAGCCAATAGTATTAAATGAAAAAGTCCAAGCTGCACTGAAGGACTTGGTGAAAACAAGGCCCAAGGATTTGAGGGAATACCTATTGAAATGTTGCAACAAATGGAAGTAGCACTGGAAGTACTCACTCATATGTATATGTGAAGAAATTAGGAACATTGCTACTTGACTGACAGATTGGAAGAGATCCATAATTCCAAACATTCCAAAGAAAGTTGATCTGAACCAAAAAATCCAAACCAAACACTGCTGTCAAGTCAGATCCGACTCATAGTGACCCCTCCTTGGGTTTCTGAGGTGGTAACACTATGGAAGTAGATTTTCTGACTTTCCTTCTGGGGAGTGGCTGGTGGGTTTGAACTACCAGCCTTCTGGTTAGCAGTCAAATGCCTTAGAACTGTGCCCCCAGAGCTCCTATCAATATCATAAGCAAATACATTTTGCCACCAGAGCTCCTAGTTGAGCAGACAGAATGCAGAAATTTTCACAGAATGCAGAGATTTTCAAACAATATTATTAATATAACATGCAAATAAACTTTTGCTAAAGATAATTCAAAAATGCTTGCAGCAATCTACTGACAAGCAACTGCCAGAAATTCAAGCCAGATTCAAAGGAGGACATAGAAAGAGTAATATCATTGTTGATGTCACATGGATCTTGGCTGAAAGCATAGAATACTGAAATATCTGTGTTTTATTGACTATGCAAAGACATTCAACTGTGTGAATCATAATAAATTATGGATAATATTGTGAAGAATAGGACTTTCAGAAAAATAAAAGACAGTAAGAGATCTCCACACACAAAAAATGGAACAACACAGGCAATCACATGAATATGAAATTTTCAAGGAATAAATTCAATAATTAAAAGCCTCAAACAACACAACATCAAATTGTGTTCTAAGGACAAAGTAGCTTATCAAATAAAAATTGTATATCGATACTAATAGAGACACATCAACAGAAACGAGGGAGGGAGGAATATTAGGAATATATTTATATGTTAAAGTTGTACATTAACTGTTGTTACAGTTGTAAATTGTGTAACTAAATATATGTGTTAAGAAATTGGCAAAAAAAATAAAGTTTAGAAGAAAAGAAGGAACAATGAAAAAGGCATCTTTTTTCCCATAAACTCCTTCAACATTGTGACTGGAGGCTTGCTTTTTTCCCTCAGTTCTTTCAATTTGAGAAAACAAGAAAGCAGTCAGATATGAACAAAAACTGAAAAGTCAGAATGAAAAAAACAAGAAATTAAACAATCAAAAAACAAATAGTAAAATGAATGAGGTAGACATATAATTTTCAGTAATAACATTAAATGTAAGTGGTTTAAACACCCCATGCAAAAGACAGAGTGACAGAGTAGATTGAAAATAAATAAATAATATCATATATTCTTTTGTTGTCCACAATAAGCATACCTTAGAAATAAGGACAAAAACAAACTGAAAATTAAAGAATGGAGAAAAATATTCCATGAAAGCAGTAAACAAAAAAAGCAAGGGTGACCATACTGATACTAGATAAAATATACTTTAAATCAAAATCTGTTCCAAGAAGTAAGGAATGAAATAATATAATAAAAAAGGGTCAATCTAGACATAATCAAGACATATCAATCAAGATGTAACAGTTAGAAATATATATGCATCTAATAGCAATGCTCCAAAATGTATGGAAAAATACTGACTAATATGAAATGAGAAATAAACAACTCTATAATAATAGTAGGGGACTTCAAACTCATTTTCAATTATAGACAGAACATCTAAAAAGATCACTAAGGGCATTGAGAGCTTAAATAAATCCATAAGCCAACTGGACCTAAAGGACATGTATAGAACACTGCACCCAACATCAGAATAATACATAATATTCTCCAGCTCACATGCATTATTTTCCAGAATAGACCACAAAACAAGTCTCAAGAAATCTGAGAAACTAGTATCAGACAAAACATATTCTCTGACCATAACAGAATGAAGTAAAAATTAATAATGGGAAGAATAAGGAAAAACAAAAACTGTATGGAAACTAAAGCCTACTGACTGAAAGAAGAGATCAAAAGTGAAATTAAAACTATTATGAAGAAAATGAAAAAAAACCAACATATCAAAACCTCTGGGACACAACAAAAGCAGTATTCAGAGGGAAATTCAGAGCAATAAATGTCCACATTAAAGAAAGAAGAAAAATCCAAAATCATCAACTTAAACTGACAACTTGAACAAATAGAAAAGACCAAAAGTAGTCAGAAACTACCAGAAAAATGAAATAAGAAGGATCAGGGCAGAACAAAAACAAAACAAAACAAAACAAAAAAACCCAGAAAATAGAAAGAATCAAAGAAATTGGTTCTTTGAAGGCATCAATAAAATAGAGAAATCACTGGCTAGATGGACACATACATACACATACACACACATAAAGAAGAAATAATCAATTTAAGAAATTATATTAGTGACAGTACAACTGATCCAACAGTGATAAAGAAGATCATAACAGATTACTATGAAAATCGTACTCCAACAAATTTGAAAACCTAGATGAGATGGATAAATGCCTAGAAACACTGCATACCCAAACTACCCAAGGTGGTCAATTTAAACAGATCTAAAATAAGATGGTGAAGATATTATTTAAAAAAAAAAAAATGCCAACAAGATCAGATGGTTACACTTGAGAATTTTACCATACATTCAGAGAAGAGTAGACACCATTTCTACTCAGTCTCTTAAAAACATAGAAGAGCAAGAAACACTATCAAATCATTTATATGAAGCCATTATAACCCTGCTAGCTAAACCTGGGAAAGACATCACAAAAAAGAAAATTACAGAATAATATCTCTTATGAAGCCACTGTACAAAAAAAGAATTGGTTGACACTCAATCTTTTCAGTAAATAGCACATGATCAAGAAGCTTCACTAAAGGCATTAGTGAAAATTAAAGTTCAAGAAAATTAAATATCAACTGAGATGTTTCAACAACTGGAGGCAACACTGGAAGAGCTCACTTGTCTATGCCAAGAAATTCGGAAGACAGCTACCTGGCCAACTAACTAGAAGAGATCCATAAATGTACTTGTTCCAAAGAAAGGTCATCCAACAGAGAATTATTGAATATTATTATTAATATCACACACAAGAAAATTTTGCTGAAGATAATGAAAGAAGACTGAAGCAGCACATCAGCAGAGAACTGCCAGAAATTCAAGCCTGATTCAAGAGGACATGGAATGAGGGATAGCATTGCTTATGTCAGATGGATCATGGCTAAAAGTAGACAATTCCAGAAAGATGTTTACCTGTGTTTTATTGATTATGCAAAGCTATTTGACTGTGTAGGCCATAAATAATTATAGATAACATTATAAAGAATGGGAATTCCAGAACACTTAATTGTGTTCATAAGGAACCTGTACCTAGACCTAGAGGCAGTTGTTTGAACAGAACAAGAGGTTAGTGAGTAGTTTAAAATCTGAAAAGTGTCCATCAGGATTGTATCCTTTCACCATAACTTATTCAATCTGTATGCTGCAGAAATAATCTGAGAAGCTGATTTATATGAAGAAGAATGTGGCATCAGGATTGGAGGAACACTCATTAACAATCTGCAATGTGCAGATGGCACAATCTTACTTGCAGAAAGTGAAGATAATTTGAAACACTTACTAATGAAGATCAAAGACTACAGTCTTCAGTATGGATTACATCTCAACATAAAGAGAACAAAAATCCTCACAACTAGACCAATAAGCAACATTGTGTTAAACGGAGAATAGATTGAAATTGCCAAGGATTTCATTTTACTTAGATCCACAATCAATACTCATGGAAGAAGCAATCAAGAAGTCAAACTATGTATTGCATTTGGGAGGATCTTCTGCCAAAAGACCTCTTTGAAGTCTTAAAAAGCAAAGGTGTCACTTTGAGGACTAAGGTGGACCAGAACTAAGCTATGTGAAAGCTGGACACTGAATAAGGAATATTGAAGAATAATCAATGCCTTTAAATTTTAATATTGGTGAAGAATATTGAATACACCATCGACTGCCAAAAGAACAAGCAAATTTGTCTTAGAAGAAGTACATCCAAAATATTCCTTAGAAGCATGGATGATGAGACTTTGTCTTATGTAATTTACACATGTTATAAGGAGGGTCCAGTCCCTGGTAGAGAACATCAAGCTTAGTAACCTACAAGGTCAACAAAAAAGATTTTCAGTGATACAGTGGCTGCCACAATGGGACAAAATGTAGTAATGACTATGGGGATGATGCAAGACCAGGCAGTGTTTCACTCTGTTCCACATATTAATATCAGTCCCAACTGACTTGATGACAGCTAGCAACATCACTTATGAACATAAATGTCAAAATTTTCAACAAAATTCTAGCCAACACACTTCAGTAATGTAGTGGGGGAAAAAAAAAAAAAAAAAATACACCATGATCAAGTAGGATTCATATCAGGATTACAAGGGTGGTTCAGCATTAGAATATCAATCAATGCAATTCACCACATTAATAAAACAAAGGAAATGGGTCATTTGATCATATCAATTCATGTAGGCAAAGCATTCTATAAAATTTAACACCATCAGCCAAATAAGAATAAAAGGGAAATTTCTCAACATAATTAGTGGCATATATATAAAACCAATAACCAACATTATACTCAATGGGGAAAGGGAGAGGGCTTTCTTTTTGAGAATGAGAAGGAGACAATGATGCCCATTGTCACTAATCTTACTGAATATTATATTTTAAGTCCTAGCCAGAGCAGTAAGACAAGAGAAACAAAAGTTATCTCAGAAAAGAAGAAGGAAAGTGTGATAGTTGAAGATGTGTCAACTTGGCTGGACTTCA